>NW_024068145.1:0-220629 GCF_009389715.1 Phoenix dactylifera
TGTACCATCTTAAGATGGTATCAACAATTAATTGTTGGCATTTTCAAAACAATATCAATAAAAAATTTGTATTTTATTGGTATATGTAAGTGCCCTTAAAGTTGTGATCCTAGCATTTTATATATGCTAGTAAAAAAACTCTCAAAAATAAATGTATAAACCAGAATTCAAACGAAGAAAGAAATCAAACCAATGATTTCTTAGTTAAATGGCAAGCTCTTATCCACCAAGCTACAACTTGTATTCTTAGTACATAAGAACAATTCATTTAACTTATTAACATATATTCATATCATTAAATAATTATTTGATGTACATTTTAATATTTCACATTTTAATCATTATTTTTAAAAATCCTTATCTTTTTTAGAAAATAAAAAAATGAATATTTTATTCTTTATGTATTTTCGAAGTTTTATTGTTGAAAATATTTAAAACTTAACTTTTATGTGTCACTATATTCATATATAATTTTTTCCAAACTCTTTTAGAATAGTTAATTTTTGATCATTTTTATTAATGCTATAATAAAAGTAATAATGATTTTGATGAAAAAATGTTAATATATATATATATATATATATTTGCCTTAAATAAGTTTTTATTTTTAATATGTCAATGCAAGCTCGATCGGACCAGTAACCTTTATATAGTATTACCAAGAAGATATGCTGATTTATTATAAATATTTTTACTGCAAAAGTTTTTAATCATGAGAGATTCGAATAACTACCATAATATGTACAATAACATATTTGATGGCCTCCATGTTACCAAACCGAGGCTCCCTATAAAAATTAGCAATTTAAGGTTTAGGGCAATCTTCTAAAATCCCACAAATTATGGTATTATTTTTTGGCATATTAGTTAAATACCATAATAGTAGTTCTAGTTTCCATCACTTCAAATCATATACTGTAGATACAAAATTATAATGGTATTTACAATAAAGTACCACTAATAAAACAAATACTTATTGGAAAACAGCGACATTTATACTATAGTGCAACAAAGAAAGATTTTTAATGGCATATAGTAAGAAATGCCACAAGCGATTTGCGGTCAACAATAATTTTTGTTGTAGTGTTTTTTTTTTTGGAACTTGTTACCCTTCTTGTCGTCTTTAGGTTGATTCTTCTCCTCAATCCCTATGGCTTTCATGGTGGCTTCGTCGATGTTTCAATTTTGAAGAGTTTCAGTTTTTTTTGGATACTTTCATGGAGACCTCCAACGTACTTTATGAAATATGTACGATCATCAATGAAAATTCTTAATCATATAGCTTGTTTATAGAACTCAGTGCTGTAGTCTTAGACAAATTGATCAAACTTCTACCATAGTTACTTTGATCCACCGATCCTCTCATAACCAATTGGGTAGAGCTGCTTCTTGATTAGGTTCTTGAATTTGCTCCATGTCGAATTAGAAATATCATTATTCCTTATGTACGAACTCCACCGAGTAAGAACATGGCTAGAAAGCTTGAGACAGGCAAAAGCTATCTTCTAGATATTAGAGTATGCATAGGTAGTAAAATAGGTCTCTAAGGAGAGGATGACTGTCAACCTATCACACAGCATTCCGAATCCAATCGATCACCATAACAGAGTCTTCTTCCAGGGTGATCTCACCAACCTCTAGAACAATCCTCGTATAGATGATGCCCTCCCATGTCGCCCTGAGTTTCGCTCCTATGACTGTTGTGCCACAGATGTACCGTCCTCCTATAGCAATCAGGCGGCAACTGTGATCTCAGATCACGAACCCCGTCCCGCATCTATCTCTTCCTGCTAGCACACTACCGTCGAAGTTTACTTTGAGGTGACTAGGGGGTGGGGGTTCCCAAGTGACAAGAATGACTTTGGGTGCTATGACAGCGATATGGAAACCCCAGGTGTCCCTAGTCCCCCCAAGTGAAGTCGCCCTAGTAGTATCGATGATCACAAATGCATGACGGATAGCTCTGTCACCACAGCTCGCGGGGGTAACCTCCTCTCCTCAAAGATATGGGCATTCCTATCTAACCAAATATGATAAGCCAAGTAAGCACAGGTGATGCTCTACTCCACCATCACCGGTCTCTGCATGGATGCCTATGGATGATGTAGTAAATTCTCCGCCGATCCCCAACCTCGCGGTACATATAGTGTCGCGCTCCTCCACACCAGTGTCACTCGAGGGCAGCAAAGAAGAGCATGACTAATGGTCTCCTCATCAAGGCAATCCTCACATATTGGGATCGTCCTGATGCCCCTCCTAGCTAGTATACTACAGGTTGGAAGGTAGCCCCTAGTCACCTTCCAGATGAATAAAGCCACTCGAAGGTGGATGCGCAGCCTCCAGATCCACCTGTCCTCTATTTGTTGGATAGTCTCCCCCCATCACTACCCGCATATCCCTAACATGCACCCTCGTCCTCCCTATCGGAGTCCATACCAGCCTGTCCACCCCCTCCTCAGTCTGGATCGAAAGCTCCAGGACCCTCTCAGCTAGCTACTCCCTAAAGACTTCCTAGATCAGCGCCTCATTCCAATTGCTCGTACCAGGAGTAATCAGTTCACTACCCCTGCACCCTGACAATCTCGCCGAGTCCACCATCGTCGGCATCCACCCTAATGGCTGCTCGGTCACCCAGGCATCCTCCATCACATCAAAGGATTGTCCGTCACCAATCGTCCATCTGATTGCGGGTAACACCATCAGTGCATAGGCACAAGTCTCCTTCCAGGTGAAGGAGCTATGGCGTCCAACCCTGAAGTCGGCTACCATCGAATGTGAGCCATACTTGCTCTTCATGAGGGCACTCTATAAGCTGTCCAGCTCCATAATGTACCTAGCGGCATGTCTCGCCACCATGACCTCTCGCCTCGTCAGCAGTGAATGTACTCCCAAGCCACCTAAGTATTGGCAATCCATAATTGTTTCATGTGAAACATGATAGCATGACAAATACTATTAAAAATCATAACTATAATATTTACAAAATTTTATTGGTCAAGGACATTTTGATCAAGTTAATCATTTTTTTTGGCAAGAAAAATGATTATAAGAGATTATTTCTCATCATTGGCAAGTAGTGTTGGGCTAAAATTCATAAGACTCTCTCTTCAATTTTGATTGTGTTTCAAATAGAAAGAGATCTAAATTTTAATTATATAAGGGGCGAAGGAGGAAACAATTGATGGACTATTAATTCAAGAATCAGATAAGATATTTCAATTAATTCATGAAAGGAAAATTTGTGGCATTTAATTAAAATAAGATATATTTGGGCATATAAACTGCAACGAGGAAGAAGCAGTTATATATATATATATATATATATATATATATATATATATTGGATGGTATATGTTTTTATTTTTATTCAAAAGGGTTTGAAAGAAAGGGGCCATGAAGGTGCACATTAGTGTAAGCCATGGCCTGGTCTCAGTATTGCTGGTGATGATTTGCTTATCGTGCATCATGGGGAGAGCGTGGGCTGCAATGGAGCAGTTCGAGGTGCAGCAACAGCTGATCCGATTGAATACGCCTGTCAAAAGCATCCAGGTCTACCATCCCACTATTCTTTCAATTATTTTTTGTTTGGATTTTTAGGTAAGAATATTTTTTGCTCATTCTGAGAGAGTTTTAGGAAGATTTTCTAAATTCTTTTTAATCAAAAATCTATTTTGAAATATTTTTCATTTTCTCCTCTCTTTTTTTTTGTTCGTTCAGTACAATCCCATCAAGTTTCTACTGTAATTTTTCTCTTCTAACATACTTATTTTTTTTCTACTGTAATTTTTCTCTCCTATCATACTTATTTTTTGGCATTTTTCACTGTAATGCTTCTTGATTTGTGGTTTTATTTGTTCTAATGTTTGTTTCTTTAAAAAGAGCCCGGATGGGGATATCATAGACTGTGTCCATATCTCTCATCAGCCAGCCTTCGATCATCCTTCGCTCAAAAACCATACTATCCAGGTGTGCTCTTTTTCCCCCCACACTCTCTCTTCTTTTCAAGTCCTTCACCTTTCACTTTATGTTTACACTTGGCGGTCTCTTTGCTTTGTCTCCACTTCGTGCAAAATCTTCAGATGAGACCAAGTTTCCACCCATTAGGCCGATACGATGAGAATAGGGAGGCATCAAAGATGGAAACTAGCTCCATACCTCAACTTTGGCATCAAAATGGGAGGTGCCCCAAGGACACCATCCCTATTAGGAGAACTAAGAAGGGTGATGTGCTGAGGTCCAGCTTTATCGAAAGATATGGAAAGAAGAGGCATAGGACAATCCCAAATCCAACTTCTATAGAACCCAACTGGAATAGCATTGGACATGAGGTACATAGTTTTGAAAATTTATGAAAAGGAGTAACCATGGAGCGAAGTATCTCTAACCCTTCCATTTCCTTCCCCTACTCTTTCGCCTTTCTCATTTGTGTTTGTTGGTGGATTTTCTTGCGTAGCATGCGATTGCTTATGTAACAGGAGATAAGTACCATGGAGCAAAGGCAACCATAAATGTGTGGAACCCGAAGCTGGAAAACAAAGATGAGTTCAGTCTGTCTCAACTTTGGATTCTTGGAGGTCCTGCAGAAGTTCTCAATACCATCGAAGCTGGCTGGCATGTATATTATTGCTTCAATTTCGGATAAATAGAAAGTAGTTTTAATTATATGAAATTTTGAAAGTTCTCTCTTCATGCATTAATTAACTTCATCTGGTTACTCTTTGGTTTGGAAAAAAAATCAGGTATATCCAATGTTGAATGGAGATTATAAAACAAGACTATTTACTTTCTGGACGGTAAGTTAACATTCCTTCATTTTCCCATATTTTTTATGTGTTGTTTCTATTAGTTTCCTCTTTCCTTATGTTGTCCTACCTTATCTTCCAAGAGTTTTTTGATAATTTATCTTATATTGTTCATTATTTTGAGTTTTTTGGTTCTTTCCGATCAATTATTTGATAGAGATGAGGTGCCACAGACATTCCTGATTTCGACAGACAACATAAGGCAACAATTATGAAAAATTGGAAGGCTTCTAATATTTTCCATGAAATTGTAGGGTGACGGTTATAAATCAGGCTGCTACAACCTACAATGCTCTGGGTTCGTTCAAGTCAACAAGGAGGTAGCATTGGGAACCACCATTTACCCCATTTCTAGCTATGGTGGACGCCAATATGAAATCACTTTGTCTCTCTGGAAGGTAAAAACAAAAGATTCATAAAATGTTTATTTCTTCTCCTAACTCACAAACTCTCAACATAGCAAAACTTCAATAGTCATGTTTAATCACAGTTTCACTTTTCACCTATAAATAGTGATGAATGTTCAGATGGTTTTCATTTTTTGAGTAGGATCCAAAAACGGGGAATTGGTGGCTGCAGTATGGGAATCAATCTCCAGTGGGGTACTGGCCTTCTTCCTTATTCCCTCATCTGTCTGATAGTGCCTCAGAGATACAATGGGGAGGGGAGGTTGTGAACTTATATTCAAAAGGTCAGCACACCTCCACGGAGATGGGCAGTGGCCATTTCCCAGAAGAAGGTTTTGGCAAGGCGAGCTTCTTCAAAAACATACGAATAGTTGATAAGTCCGACCAACTTCAAGCTCCTCGAGGGGTTCGCACTTTCGCTTCAGGAGCCAACTGCTATAATGTGCACCATAAGAACAATGGTTACTTCTACTACGGGGGTCCTAGTATAAATCCTAATTGTACGTAGAAGGTTGTAGGTTTTTGTATCTCCATCTTGTGGGGCAAAGAAAATTATATAAAAATAATCGTGAACAATCAATGGACAACAAAAATAAATATTTTTCTTTTTGTATATTCAAGTAATTTAATAGCCCACAAGAAAGAGAGAAAGAATCTTGTTATGGAAATCCTTCAGCATGGAGGAAACAATTGATGGACAATTAATTTGATAATCAGATAAGCTCTTTCAATTAATGCACAAAATTAAGCAGAATCTGTGGGATTTAATTTATGTAAGATATTCTTTGATATATAATTGGCAACGAGGAAGAAGAAGTTTGTTTTATATATATATATATATATATATATATATATATATTGGATAGCATATGTTTTTATTTTCATTGAAAAGGGTTTGAAAAAAGGGGCCATGGAGGTGCACAATAGTGTGAGCCACGGCCTGGTCGCGCTATTGCTGGTGATGATTTGCTTATCGTGCATCATGGCCAGAGCGTGGGCTACAATCGAGCAGTTCGAGGTGCAGCAACACCTGATCCGATTGGATAAGCCTGTCAAAAGCATCAACCTCTACTATCCCACTATTCTTTCCATTTTTTTTTGGATTTTTTGGTAAGAAAATATTTTTTGTTCATTCTAAAAGAGTTTTAAGAAGATTTTCTAAATTATTTTTAATCAGAAATGTATTTTGAAATTTTTTTGTTTTCACCTTTTTTGTTTGTTCAGTTTAATCCTATCAAGTTTCTACTGTAATTTTCCTCTTCCATCATACTTATTTTTTTGGCATTTTTCGCTGCAATGCTTCTTAATTTGTGGTTTCATTTGCTCCAATATTTGTTTCTTTAAAAAGATCCCGGATGGGAATTTTATAGACTATGTCCATATCTCTCATCAGCCAGCCTTCGATCATCCTTCCCTCAAAACCCACACCATCCAGGTGTGGTCTCTTCCCCCCCCACACACTCTTCTTTTCAAATCCTTCACCTTCACTTAATGTTTACACCTGGCGGTCTCTTTACTTTATCTCCACTTTATGCAAAATCTTCAAATGAGACCAAGTTTCCACCCATTAGGCCTATATGATGAGAAGAGGGTGGCATCAAAGATGGAAACTAGCTCCATACCTCAACTTTGGCATCAAAATGGGAGGTGCCTAGAGGACACCATCCCTATTAGGAGGACTAAGAAGGGCGATGTGCTAAGGGCCAGCTTTATCGAAAGATTTGGAAAGAACAGGCGTAGGACAATCCCAAATCCAACTTCTATAGAATCCAACTGGAATAACAATGGACATGAGGTATATAATTTTTAAAATTTATGAAAAAGAGTGACCTTGGAGTGAAGTATCTCTAACCTTTCTCATTTGTGTTTGTTGGTGGGTTTTCTTAAGTAGCATGCGGTTGTTTACGTAAGGGGAGGTAAGTACTATGGGGCAAAGGCAACCATAAATGTGTGGAACCTGAAGCTGGAACAGAAAAATGAGTTCAGTCTATCTCAACTTTGTATTGTTGGGGGTCCTACAAGACTTTTCAATACCATCAAAGCTGGATGGCATGTATATTATTGTTTCAATTTTGAATAAATAGAAAGTAGTTTTAAATATATGAAATTTTGAAAGTTCTCTCTTCATGCATTAATTAACTTCATCTGGTTACTCTTTGGTGTGGAAAAAAATTCAGGTATATCCAATTTTGTATGGAGATAATAAAACAAGATTATTTACTTTCTGGACCATAAGTTAACATTCGTTCTTTTTCCCATGTTTTTTATGTGTTGTTTCTATTAGTTTCCTCTTTCCTTATGTTCTCCTACCTTATCTTCCAAGAGTTTTTTAATAAATTTATCTTATCAAATATGAGGGAATTAGATTGTTCATTATTTTGAGTTTTTTAGGTTCTTTCTGGTCAATTGTATGATAGAGATGAGGCGCCACAGACATTCCTGATTTCGATAAATGACATTAGGCAAAAATTATGAAAAATTAGAAGGCTTCTAATATTTTGCCATGAAATTTTAGGCTGACGGTTATAAATCAGTAGGCTGCTACAACCTACAATGCTCTGGGTTCGTTCAAATCAACAAAGAGATAGCATTAGGTGCCACCATCTACCCGATTTCTAGCTATGGTGGATGCCAATATGAAATCACTTTGTCTCTCTGGAAGGTAGAAGCAAAAGATTCACAAGGTGTTTATTTCTTGTCCTAACTCACAAGCTCTCAATATAGCAAAAGCACAATAGTCATATTTAATTGCTTTTTCACTTCTCATCTATCAATACTAATGAATGTTCATATGGTTTTTATTTTTGAGCAGGATCCAAAAACGGGGAATTGTTGGCTGCAGTATGGAAATCAATCTCCAATGGGGTACTGGCCTCAGAGATACACTGGGGAGGGGAGGTTGTGAACTTAAATTCAAATGGTCGGCACACCTCCATGAAGATGAGCAATGGCCATTTCCCAGAAGAAGGTTTTGGCAAGGCGAGCTACTTCAAAAACATTCAAATAGTTGATAAGTCCAACCATCTTCAAGCTCCTCGAGGGATTCGCACTTTCGCTACGCGATCCAACTGCTATAATGTGCACCATAAGAACAATGGTTACATCTACTATGGGGTCCTGGTAGAAATCCTAATTTTACGTAGAAGGGCGTAGCTTTATGTTTCTCCATCTTGTTGGGCAAAAGCAATTATGAAAAAAAAAATCGCAAACAATTGGTGGACAACAAAAAAAAATATTTTTTTCTTTTTGTATATTCAAGTAAATTATCAAAATCATCGAGCACTAACAATCAAGCCACACAATCAATAATCAATATGAAAATAATTTAATAGCCCACAAGAAAGAGAGAGAGAATCTTGTTATGGAAATCCTTCGGCTTGGAGGATGACCACCACTGGATTTGGTTCAGGCAAAACTTCCACCATTGTGAAAATAGCGATTCCACTGTATTTCTTCCCGTGCTGGATGGATCGACAACCAATGAATCAAACGATAAATAGCGATTCCAGGCGAAGCGAAATGGTGTAGGAAGATTTAATTTGCTAGCATTGAGGTATCCATTTAATTTGCTGAACCTTCTAGATGAACATATGGCCAGTCAATTTGAAAACTTGGTGTGCTTAATGTTCTTTATATTTGATTATATTAATATAACAACAAATAGATTATATTCTTATTATATTTGGTATCGCCTTTTCGGAAAATATTGCATAAGATGCCGCATTAACTAAGCCTTGTAGGATTTTGCCTCTCTATCTGGAATCGAGGTGTTCTCCCCTGTGAGCCATACTCTCTTCAATCCTGCAATTGTTATAGGAAAGGTAGTCCCTAGCTCTTGTACTATCAATTATTATTAGCAGACTCATCAAAAAAAAGGAGTATTACTTGAGGTAAGACTGAAGTTGTGTTATTGGTTGCATTTGTTTTAGAAGGTAATATGGCAATTGATAGGGGGTGGTATTGACAACCAACAATGAAAGTATTGGGTGGTAGTGGTCAGTATTACCTTATTGACAACTTCATTCTTCCTAGTCTCATTGCATGCCCACTCTAACATCCTCATCTCCCCATACTTCAAAAAACAGCTATGGGAATGCGAAATGTACACCATTTAACTAAATGGTGTGTGAGATTTGATTTTAATCACAGAAACAATTTTTAGATGCTCCAGCTCTTTTATATCTTTGCTTTTCCCATTGTTGGATCTGAACTATTGGTCCAGCCACTCTGTGTCAAGCTTCATGGTACTGCAGGGAAGCTCTTAAATAAATTAGAAAGGTTGGGCTAGTGCAGCAATTTGTGAATCATTAGAGTTACCTAATCCTGAATTGAGGTACCAAACTCTGTGAACAATTCTTTGTATACAGTTTAACAATTTTGATGGCTTTTCTTATGTCACCTTTCATCTCTGTAGTGAGGAAGATATACTTATGAACATCTAGATGCTCAATACTTTTGATTTTGAAAACAAAGTTTAAAAATTTTTTAAATTTTTTTTAAAAAAAATAATATTCTAACGACGCTTTAAAGCGTCGTTAAAATCACGAAATTTTTTTAAAAAAAATAATATTATAACGACGCTTTAAAGCGTCGTTAAAATCACAAAAATTTTTTTAAAAAAATTATATTCTAACGACGCTTTAAAGCGTCGTTAAAATCACGAAATTTTTTTAAAAAAAATAATATTATAACGACGCTTTAAAGCGTCGTTAAAATCACATTTAACGACGCTTTAAAGCGTCGCTAATTTCCGACGCTTTTGGAAGCGTCGGAAAATATTTTCCCCACTGTAGCATAGGCGACGCTTTACCGACGCTTAGGAAAGCGTCGGGATGGTTTTTACCGACGCTTAAAAGCGTCGTTAAAGGCCAAAAAAAGCATCGCTAATGCCCAATTTTCTTGTAGTGAGCTATATTCTATACTTATTATATGTGTGTATATATATATATATGTATATATATATATATATATATATATATATATATATATATATTCACTGGCATTAGTCTGTGTTTCATGTAAGCAAAGTGCTTTGGTTTCGCTACTATTAAAATTCAGTGCACAGGTTGAGGTATGCCTATCAGACCTTTCCATTGAGTCTAATAAAAAGAAATGAGTTTAATGCATTCCCTATTTGGTGATGTGTGCTTCCTTCTCTCATTCTTCTTGAGAAAGAAATAAGAAATGCAATCGAAAAAAAAGAGGCTATATAATATCCATTTCTATACTAAATCTCATTACATCACCAACAGATGGAGTCACATGCCTCCATTAGGTAGTCCTTCATTTGCTTGCATATGCTGGATTCATGGCAAAGAAAAGCCTCTCTCTTCCAACTACGAATTACCAAATGGTTTCTACCTCTTTCACCCCCATCTCTAGTCCATTCTCTCTTTCTTCACACTAGTCTTTTCATCTTCAACAACTGGAATCACTGTTATTTTTTTTGTGACATCATGAAGACCCAACCTTTGATCAACATGGCGTTGTATCTGAAATTGTCGTCAAAATTTGATTGTAACAGTCTGGACATCGCCAAATTTCCTTTGGATTATGGTACTTAATTCTAGCAATTGGCATGTGGTGCATTTGACTGATATAAATGGAGTATCTGATGAATGACTTGTTAAACGACTGAGCCTACTATTTTTTTCCAGCTTAAGTTTATGCTACTAATGGTCACTTTTATTTGTTGCAGGTGAAACAGGAGAGGGCAGAACGAGAGGCATTGTGAGCTCTACCATTGTGCCAGAAACATGGTGCGCCATTTCTTCAGGATAGATGGTCGTTCATTAGCAACGCCTCGGAAAGGGATGTATGCCCTCTCCCTCACCGCATCTCACTGATCCTACCCTCACAGCCCTTCAATCACCTGTATAGGTAAGACCCAGCCCTTTGGCCCGACCCATTATAGAAATAGGCGGAAAGAGAGAAAAAAAAAAGGAAGAAGAAGGGAACGATGTTCCCCTATTTGAGTCAGAAGAGGAGACTGACTTCGGCACCTCTTGGACTTTGTCGAAGGCTAGGAAACCCTAGTTGCATGTCTATTTAAGGGACCTCATCCCTCCTTCAAGACACCCCATGGATTATCAAGTCTGCTGCTAATTTTGAGAGGATTTTTGAGTATATTACCATGGGGGATTGCTCGGAAATGTCACCATTGATCCGGCCGAGAGAGCTCGCCGGAGGTAAGTCCTTGTTGCTGACTCCTCTCTTCTATCTCCTCCTTTTGGCTGTTAGGCCATTGTTTTCATCCTGAATTTGGCCGGCAAGTCGTCGGATTGATAATAAACAGGGCCTAAAAATTAAAAAAAAATAATTAAGAAACCTGAAAATCAAGTTAATGAAAAATAGATAACATGACATAAAAAATTATTGTTGAACAATTGGTTATATATAAGATATATATATATGTGTGTGTGTGTGTGTGTCTGTATATGCTTCTTTGAAAAGATGATAATAAGAACTTATGTGTACGTTATTTATAAGCTTTTCGAGTATTGATATGATTTTTATTTATCCGGTATTGTTAATTGATTATTTTCTTATTATTATGGTGTAGCGGATTGAAATTTTTACTAGGTTGTAAAGCTCACAACTCTCTTCTTCTCTTTTTTTTTAGAGTGGCAGGTTGCATAGTGCATGGCTATAGTTGAGATCACAGAAGAAGAAAATGATTAGATAGAGCATCATTGATACTAGTTGGATAATCAAATTTTGTAATTGGGCCAACTTTTTTATTCAGTATGAATTGAAATCATTGTTGATTACAGATATTGAGGTTATGTTAAATTTTCAGGCCTAGCATTTTCTCTAAGACTCTGCCCTAAAGAGAGTGCAGTTGCATCGCGTGTCGAATTCGGGTGTTAGGTTTAAGGCATGTGCGAGGACCTGTGCGAGTGTATATTTAGTCCCACATTAGCTATTCGCTGGATAAATTTGTTACCATAAATAGTAGAGTAGACCAGCCCATAACCTATGTGGACTAGGAGACACTGCAACGCATTCCATTAGGGCTGACCACAGGCCGATCGTGGTGTTTGTGAATAGATTTGAATGGATTTGGGCCCTTAGTTTGACGAAGACGTCAGGGCTTGAACGGGGGAGTATGTGAGGATCCGTACTGGCGTGTGTTTAGTTCCACATCGGTTATTCACTAGGTAAATCTTGGGTAATTGTACATGATCAAGGAACCCAAATAATACCTTCCGGCTAATCATTTTGGATGAGATCCTGAGTTGTTACAACATGACAATGCGCCCCCCGCCCCCACCCCCAAATATCTCCCTTGGCTGGCATGGCGCCCCTCTAATGTCCTTTCCTCCCTGACCTAACACTACCACCACCACCACCACCCAACCACCTTTCTCCCCTCCTATGTGTCTCCTGCACTCGCATCCCTTCGATTTCCTCCTCCGTTACCAGGCCCCTCCCTTCTCAATAACCTCCCTTCATTGATTGGCTAAGAGTCTTGCCTTCAGCATTATAATCTGATATTTATAAATTGCTGACATCTACTATTGCAGTACGTGCCACTATTTAATCTTGATGCTTGTCCTTACTATTCTATGCTACATGGGCCACTATCACCATGTATAGTAGGTAGTGGTACCACTCTACTCATGTCCTAGGTACTAGTAAGATGGATGCCACAACTCAATTTTGACGTGTCTTTACTATTGTGTACCATATGGGCTACTATTACTATGCATGATAGATAGCGCCAATACTTTTCTCATGTTCTGGGTAGTGTGACTACTCTTCGATCCCACACCATGGATAGTGGTAACTACTGGTTAACCACCATTCTTAGACTTTGCTCCATTAAAGATAATCTTCATAGGTTGATAGTTCTCACCCCTCTCGATTCACAATTCAGTCACTTGACCTGCACCCTTGTTGTATCGGCTGATACCTTTAGTATTTCAACCTAAACATTTGGCATTTCGGCCTACACCCTTGATGTTTTAGCTAGAACCCTTGGTGTTTCATCTTACACCCCACTTGGTGTATTCACCTGTCCTACTGGTGTTTCGACCTAAACCCTTGATGTTTCAACCTAAATTATTGTTATCTCTATTTGCAGCTTTGGTGTTTCAGCCTGAAACTTTTGTATTTTGGCCCACACCCTTCTTGATGTATCGCCCTGCATCCTTAGTATTTCAGCCTAAAATCTTGATGTTTCGGTCTGCTCTGATACTTGGCAAGTGGTTGACGTGCAACTTGGTGGATAGGCACAATTTTAACCTGCTAGTCAAGTACTAATTTATCCTACTGATCAATTCTTAGTCTACACCTTGTACTTGAAGATTAACATCCTTCCAAAATCTCTTATTTGGCATGCCTAAATGTTCCTTTTGAAGACTTGCTATCACTCGATCAGTATTGGATGGCTTTCTGAGATTTGTTGTTGATTGGCTTTCGAATCACAAAAATTGGTTTGGATGTGGTGCGAACAATAGCATTTAACTAATATGCTAGTAAATAATCTTATAATATATAGAATTTTGGAATATTGCCGATAAACCTGAAATTATTAATTTTTTTACAAAGCTTCTTTGATCTAGTTGCTCCAATGCTATCAAATATGCTTTCATACACATTGCGCTAGTTATCAAATCTCTCCTGGTTGGAATACTTGTGACAAAGTTATTTACAATAAGCTAGTATATCATCACTAGTTGGACCGAACATGTATTAAAATATTAACAATAAAAATTATTTAAGATAAAATATGATATAAGGATGTTGATGTTCTTTGCATCAAACATCATCATTACCTCTGAATATAGTATAAATGAAAATAATCATGAATTTTTATTCTTAGAGAGCTTGTAGGAAAAATTATGTATGAATATAGGAAAATAGAGAAGCTAATTGTTAGATATTTTTAAAAATAAAGCTTTGAAAATATCATAGGTAACAAAAATAAAATTTATTCATTTTTTCAGTTTTATCAAAGAGAAAAGAATTTTTACAAGAAATAGTGATTAAAATATGAAATATCACAAAGTACAATGACCATTGTGGCTTGAAATATATGCATGAGTAAAATAAACTCCTAATTTTAGAAAAGAATTCATGTCATAGCTTGGTGGTCAATGGTTTCTTGTCCAAATTAAGGAATCAAGGTTTCCAAACACCAGGTTAAATAGTTTATTGTTACTTACATATAATGGTAAAAATTTTGGGTTCGAAACACCAGGTTAAATAGTTTATTGTTGGGAATCTGCACTTACATATACTGGTAAAAAAATATTTTTATTGGTATTTTTTCAGAAACTAATCGCCAACTCCATCTTAAGATAGTATATAAGAATACACCACAAAAATACGAAAAAAATAAACGAAATCATACTGGAATCGAAACCTTGTTGAAAAAGAAAGTTAGCAAATATCTGAAATTTCCTTTTTTATCCTATATGGATGATCTGATCAGCAAGGAGCATGATTGGAAAGTGTTTGATCGTCTTTCTCTAAGGAAGAAGCGATACATAATCAACTAGAATTCTGCACAGCTATTCAAAATCTTAGGAAAAGATATGAACTCCAAATAGCCACTCGGACTCTTAAGGAAAAATTTGATCTGTTATTTGCTTTTAGTGATACATGACAATTAGCTAGGCTTTTTTTCTTTATGCTATCTTTTTGGCTTTACAAGATTTAGAAGGATCCCTATTACAATATCATAACCATTATTATGATACTCTTGAGAGAGTCCCATTATCAGATAAATGAATTTTCAAAAATAACTGTTTTATGTAATATTGCTATAATGTGGTCAGATAATAAGAATGGTGTTCATTATTTGATATATTCATTGCCCATCTAGTAAGACATTATTTGTCACGCCCCGAACCCAGCACCTGGGTCCGGTACGCGACCGGCCGCATAAGCCCTAGAGCAGTGCCCTAAAGATCATGCAAGGCCTATGATAAACAAAAATTCCAATAAATCCACAATTAATTTAGTAATTCAAATAGACAAATCCAACATGTCCAGATAATCAATTTGGTTCAATTACAAGATCTTCAAGTGTTCATCGACATCAAAGAAGGATAAACAAACTAACTAGCTAATGACTCTGATACTTGCACTCTGCGCCCATCCCATCCAAATCTAAGCATCCTGCAACTCTGATAAAAAGAAAGAAGAAAAGGGGATGAGCTTTACAGCCCAGTAAGAATCCCTATACATCCACACCAACACAATAATAATATAAATCTGAAAATCACGACAAGTCGATGCACATATTATGAAGTCATAAACCGGCTATCAAAGCTCAAATAATCAATATAAGTATGTACATAAAACATCAATAAAAGTCCAGCCACACAAGAATGATATAGCATATGATAGCTTATAAACCTGTATTATAGTTTCAATGCCTTTTCTTCAACTTGATCCAGATTAATTATCTTTCCGACTTTGGGTCAAATCTCGGTCACATTTCTCAGCCTGTGGTGGAGCAACCAAATTATCACATTTTCAGCCTGTGGCAGGGCCTGCACAATATAGTTCCACATTTCTAGCCTGTGATGGGGCCTACCAAAGTATCACATTTTGAGCCTGTGGCGGGGCCTGCACATTATAGTTCCACATTTCTAGCCTGTAAGGGGGCCTGCCAAAGTATCACATTTTCAGCCTGTGGCGGGGCCTGCACATTATAGTTCCATATTTCTAGCCTGTGAGGGGGCCTACCAAAGTACCACATTTTTCAGCCTGTGACGGGGCCTGCCATAATAACAAGATAAACCCAAAGTCCCTTTTCATACAATCCAGTTTACATCCACACATCAATTCCTTTATATTTATTTCCGGCTTTAAACTAACCACGGTCACGTTTCCAGCCCGTGACGGGGCAACCAATATCACATAGTTAGTTTAGAGCACCACATCCATCAGTCGAATTTTTGCAGGTGTAGGTTATGCGCATGCATGCATCCATCATTATACCAATCACAAGCAAAGACGATCAAAATACAATTTAAATATAAAAACCATTTTGCTTTGTCTGGATCATAGCATATCAAACATATATATAGTGCAAAATATTTATATCATGTAGGATTGGCGTACAAGGATTCTTATCCTTTATTGAAAACTCAGACAACTAATCACCCGCCCTCACGGCGATCTATGAACCGGGATGCACAGAACCCTGCTCAACGTCCTCTCGTCCAACATATTGTTCCCCTACAGAACCAAGTTATCATTAAAAATTATCCAAGACATATAAAAATCCAAAACTCCCTATGGATCCTCTTAAGGGTCCACCAGTATCTAACACCCCAGGATTAACCATCAGTCCATGATTTCCCTGAAAACAAAGCAATAAAAGAGAGCAATTAGAGAGGGAGAAAAACAAACAATTGTTCTCTCTCTCTCTCTCTTTCTTTCTTCCTCCCGTCAACAAAATATTAAGAAGAGAGAGTTGGCTCTCTCTCTCTCTCTCTCTCTTTCTTCCTTCCTTCTTGACGGAAAGGGGAGAAGGGGGCTCGGCCGTAGGTGGCCCACGGCCGGCGACGCTCCATGGTCGTCGGTCTGTGGCGTGCCGGTGGTGCCACGCCCGGCGACGGCGGGCCAGCCGGAATGGAAGAGGAGAAGGCCGAACCGGCTCGGCTTCTCCATCATTCCGGAGGCTTTCCGGCCTCATTCCCAAAGAAGCAAGGGCCAAAAACGAAGAAGGAGGAGAAGAAGGTGCTCACCTTGCCTCCGGCGAGGTCCTCCCGACCGGATCGACGGCAACCGCGTCGATTCCTCCCGCGGCAAGGAAGAACTCCAATCTCCCTTTTCTTTTTTTTTCTTTTTTTTTTTTTGTGTGTGTGGAAGGGCTCTCGGTTGATGCCCTAGGAAGAGAGGGAGGAGATTTTGGTAGGGTTTTATCACCCTATAACTCCCTCCGGTGGATTCGAGAGGAGAGGAAAAACTTCCGAAACAGGGGAGGGAGGAATTTCAATCGGGAGACTCCCTCCCCTTTGCATGTGTTGGGCCGCCCTTGCTCAAAGGCTGGCCCAACTCAAATGTGGGCCTTCACATTCTCCCCCCCTAAAAAAAAAAAATTCGTCCTCGAAATTAGTATACCTGAGGTTTCAAATAGTTGTGGACGCTTGACCTTCATCTCTTTTTCGAGCTCTCAAGTAGCCTCTCTTTCCGTATGATTGTTTTATCGCACCTTCATAAAAGGAATGGTTTGATGTCGTAGTACCTGATCTTTTTTGTCCACAATTCATGGGGGGAACTCCTCATAGGTCAAATCCTCATAAAGATGTAATGGCTCATATGCTATCACATTACTCGGATTTGGGATGTATTTCATCAACATTGACACATGAAAAACATTGTGCACACTGGATAAAGCCGGTGGTAAAGCTAGTCGATATGCCACATCTCCAACCTTGTCCAAAATCTCAAACAGACCAACATACTTAGAGCCCAATTTACCATGAACCTCTAATCTCATCACTCCTTTAGTGGGTGACACTCTCAAGAAAATATGATTCCCTAATTTAAAATTTCAGTTCTCTCCTTCTATTATCAACATAACTCTTTTAACGACTTTATGTTGTACGAAGTTGTTTTCTGATCACTTGCACCTTATCTATGGTCTGTTGCACTATCTTTGGGCATAATAGTTTTCTCTCGCCCACATCATCCCAACAAATAGGAGATTCATGTTAAAACATTCCAGGTCTAAGCCCAACCAAGGAATCATCAACCGTTAACACTAGATTTAAGATGCCCAAGTTTCTTCCAAAAGTTGTCAACAAAAGAAGAACCCATTGGTGAAAGTTACATAGCTACCTCTAGATTATCCATAGAATCAACACCATTCTCCTCTACTAGAAACTAACTCAAGTGTTCCATCATAATACCTTTTAGATCAAATATTAATGTCCTTAACCAATTTCAAAATAACTCAAACCACCACACTTCCGCTGTGCACTCTGATTTAATCCATTAAATACTCTAAGGTCTCTAAATGATTTATGACTGAAATATCACTTTGCACTAGGAATAGAAAATCCAAATTTCAAAACTTTAATTGAAATTTATGTAGAGTATACAATCCATAACTAACCCTCAAGCCATTAATCAAGTTTAAGGTCACTACATGATCTCCACAACTTAGAATCCAAAATATCCAGATTTAATTAACTCTGGATTCCTTAGCAATTCAATTACATAATTTAGATTGACCTTCCTTCCAAAAGAATTTACTTCAAATTCAATGGGTTAAAAGTCACTGAGCCAATATCACTATGATTAAAAATTAACTCTATCAACCTTCAAATCTTTCTTCACCAAGATTCTTAATTTGTATGATCAATGCTACATATAATAACTCACATAAGCATCTCAAAATCTAAATCTCTACTCAATGGCAAAGATTCCTGGTTAGATCATAAATCTAGACTTTAGTTCAAGTTAACACATCCAATAGTCTCCAACAATTATAAGAAAAATTCAGTAGCCCAATCCAAATATATGAGTTCAAATAATTAGAATTCCCTCATCAATATGCCAACTCAATAGCCTCCAAATAAAATCAAATATATCAATAGGAAATAGATCTATTTACAATATTCAACATGCCAATACCAGATATAATCCACATACATATTCAACTTCGAAGAACATTCCTTTCAATATTATGAAATCTTCTTAGCTCACTCCAATACTATGAAAGATCTACGTACAAACCCCACTCTAATAATTAGCAAAACCAAAAGTACTATCACATCTACAATCCATATCATGTTTGAACTTTCAGGTCACTTACACAACATCTAAACATGACATAACCAATATGCCAAGGCTAACCTTCCTATACTTGCCTTAGGTCTAATCCTCTTTTATCATGATCAAAGACAATTTATCCGGTCCTTGTATACTTGTAGAATATCAAACCCAATACTTACATCATAAGCATTGAATTTAATTCTACTACTTTTGTCATATCCCAAGTGATCATAATCTTAAGCTATAATACATTTTTGTCGCAAACCCAAGTGATCTTAATCTTATGCTTTGGTTCTAATTTTGTCACTAATCCCAATGATCTTAAACCTCAAACATTGATGCCACTTATGCTACAGTCCCCAGTGGTCTTAAACCTTAAACTCTGATTTCATTCCTATCACAATCCCGAGTGATCTTAAACATATGCTCAAATTCCAATTTTGTCACTATTCCCAATGATCTTAAATGTCAAACTCTAATGCCACTAAGGCCACAGTCCTTAGTGGTCTTAAACCTTAGATTACATTATCATTCCTGTTACAATCTCAGGTGATTATAAACCAAGGCTCTGATAGTTTTTCGATCATAATTTCCCACTCACACTCACATGAATCTAAACCCTAGGATACCTAAACCTTAAGCTCTGATACCACTCTGTCACGCCCCGAACCCAGCACCTGGGTCCGGTACGCGACCAACCGCATGAGCCCTAGAGCAGTGCCCTAAAGATCATGCAAGGCCTATGATAAACAAAAATTCTAATAAATCCACAATTAATTTAGTAATTCAAATAGACAAATCCAACATGTCCAGATAATCAATTTGGTTCAATTACAAGATCTTCAAGTGTTCATCGACATCAAAGAAGGATAAACAAACTAACTAGCTAATGACTCTGATACTTGCACTCTGCGCCCATCCCATCCAAATTTAAGCATCCTGCAACTCTGATAAAAAGAAAGAAGAAAAGGGGATGAGCTTTACAGCCCAGTAAGAATCCCTATACATCCACACCAACACAATAATAATATAAATCTGAAAATCACGACAAGTCGATGCACATATCATGAAGTCATAAACCGGCTATCAAAGCTTAAATAATCAATATAAGTATGTACATAAAACATCAATAAAAGTCCAGCCACACAAGAACGATATAGCATATAATAGCTTATAAACCTGTATTATAGTTTCAATGCCTTTTCTTCAACTTGATCCAGATTAATTATCTTTCCGACTTTGGGTCAAATCTCGGTCACATTTCTCAGCCTGTGGTGGGGCAACCAAATTATCACATTTTCAGCCTGTGGCAGGGCCTGCACAATATAGTTTCACATTTCTAGCCTGTGATGGGGCCTACCAAAGTATCACATTTTGAGCCTGTGGCGGGGCCTGCACATTATAGTTCCACATTTCTAGCCTGTGAGGGGGCCTGCCAAAGTATCACATTTTCAGCCTGTGGCGGAGCCTGTGTTGCCCAGATAGACAACCCAAGAGGGGGGGTGAATTGGGTTTTAAAATAATCTTACAATTTGAAACGATGTGGATG
Source organism: Phoenix dactylifera (assembly GCF_009389715.1). Classification (NCBI taxonomy): domain Eukaryota; kingdom Viridiplantae; phylum Streptophyta; class Magnoliopsida; order Arecales; family Arecaceae; genus Phoenix; species Phoenix dactylifera. The sequence goes on from NW_024068145.1 coordinate 20,502, forward strand.
ACTAATTAAAGCTATTGTAAGTTGTTCGATTAATTGCTATGTGCTGTGAGTGATATGAGAGTAAGAGAAAGAGAGACAATCAATCACAAACACCAAGTTTTATAGTGGTTCGGAGCTAACCCTTGCTCCTACGTCCACTCCCCAAGTCTCACTTGGGAATTCACTATAACCCCTTGGATTACAGCCGGTTGTTTTCCAAGCTCACAACCAAACTTGTTGTTTTACGAGCTCACAACGAACTCGGTCGGTTTTCCCAGGCTCACCGACTAGAACCAACCCCGATTGTTTTTCCGAGATCACAATCGAACCCTTACACGTTGGTTTTACACTCGGCTCACCAACCAACCTCTATACCCTTGATTCAATCCCCCGATTGAACCAAGCAAAGACAATGTGTAGATGAAAAGAACAAACAGAAAAATACAGCTTCTCAAAAGCAGATAAATGGCAATATGAACAATAACGAAGTTAAGAGCCCTCAAACGCTTTTAAGTTGGAGAAGAGAAAGGGCTTCTTGAACTTCGGGTCTCCTCTTAAATGTGTAGTCGACTTGAATGCAGGAGGAGGCTCTTTCAATGTTGGGAAGAAGTAGGTGGATGCAGTTAATGCTGCTCTTCCCTCTTTTTCGTTGAAGAACAAGTTGCAGAGATTGAAAGCTTGATTACTTGGAGTGGAATGGTTGTTCTCTTCTTTGCTACAGTCCTCTGTGGCTATTTAAACCAACCCCCACGGAAACTAGCCGTCAGAGAGCTTTTTCTGCCCGTTCTGCACACTCTGTACACCCTGACAATGTGTCCGTTGGTGGGTTGGAGTCGACTCGCGCGATCAGGAGTCGACTCGGCTGTAGCGGGAGTCGACTCATGCTTTTCTGGAGTCGACTCGGCAACTGTTTCGGATTTGAATTAAAGTAGCCTCTTAGACTGGGAGTCGACTCGTCTTGACCTGGAGTCGACTCGCCAACTTCTGGAGCTGACTTGGCTTTCTCGGAGTCGGCTCATCCCATGGAGTCCGTGGATCTATTTTTGAATTTGGTCCACTCGAGTCGACTCGACAATCCTGGGAGTCGACTCGGCGCTCAGAGCCCGAACTCCCTATCTTCTGTCTTTTGCCTCGTCCAGTCTTGGAGTCGACTCGAACTTCCCCGGAGTCGACTCGGCTCTCAGTTTCCGAAACACTGTCTTCTGTCTTTTTGATGTAGAGCTGCCTTGGAGTCGACTCTAGCTGTCTGGGAGTCAACTCGAATCTCAGAGACAGTAAATTGGTCTTCTGTCTTCTTTGTGGTCGCGGAGTCTCGGAGTCGACTCGCGTATTGCGGGAGTCGACTCGAATCTCAGAGTTCGAAAAACGTTCTCTGACTTTTTCCTTGTGTTCCTCTGAGAGTCGACTCTCACTTTCTTTGAAGTCGACTTGCCAACCATCGGAGTCGACTCGCGTTCCACTGGAGTCGACTCGAATCTCAGACCCGAAAACTGCTCTCTGACTTTTCTGCCTGTGGCTCCTTGGAGTCGACTCTTGCTACCCTGGAGTCGACTCGGTGAGCATCGGAGTCGACTCGCGCACTTCAGGAGTCGACTCGCTGACAGGTTTTGAGTTGATGCTTTCTGTTCGTCTGTCTGTTCTAAGTCGGAGTCGACTCGTACTTATCCGGAGTCGACTCGAGCCCGTGCCAATGAACTTGATACGCTTGGAGTCGACTCGTGATACTCTGGAGTCGACTCGAGTCTCAGACTTTGGTTCAGGCTGACTTCTTAACTTATCCAAAATATTATGAACTAAGTCTAGAGACACTTAGACAAGATTTTCACTGAAATACTTAATTGAATTCATTAGTAAACAAGAGATATACTCAAATGCTCTGAGCTCATCAAAATCAAATAGGATTTTAATCAATCACTCCACAATCCCCCCCTTTTTGATGATGACAAAACATTGAGTATATGTAAAGTGAATTGCTCAATAAACAATGAAATAAAATCCATAATTGAATTCAAATGTCTGGTAATTCAATTTATCCAAGCTTGAAAGGAGTGAAACAATAAATTTCGGAGTTAAAGCTCCCCCTTTTATTTGGAATTATATAAGCCTTCATATTATACAATCAATTGTTTGGCTTATATATCTTTAATGATTTAGCTTGATTAATATTCAGATTCTCCCCCTCAACATATGCATTCTACTATGTTTTGATTCTCTGAATTTCCTTTTAATGCTTTGAAGTTTTTGAACTGAATTTTTTGTTTTTAGAGGGAAAATCTGTCAATTTGTTCTTGAGTAGGATTCAGCTAATCTCTGAATATCCCTTGAATAGATTCTGGAGATTACTCCATTAGGAGCCCCAAAAGAGAGATAATGAGCCTCGAGGTACCAAATCCACTTAGAACAAATTTTGTGTGTTTTAACAGTTTTTTTGATTTTCATTGATTCCTTTTACATATTTTATACATATTTCTCCCCCTTTTTGTCATCGTATCAAAAAGAAGGTAAGCACACACAATCAATGGCACAACCAATCAATCATCAAATGGCACAGAATTGAAGAAAATATGGCTACTCATTGTATTGATTTGCATGTAAATACATTTGAGAGTACAAAAAATAAGGCAAAACAATACAGTCAAAACAAAACACAAAAAGTAGCTATGGTCTCCTCGAGGATGTAGCTCCTCCTCTCGAAGATGTATCTCCTCTCGAGGACGTGGCTCCTCCTCTCGAGGATGTATCTCCTCCTCTTGAGGACGTGGCTCCTCCTCTCGAGGATGTAGCTCCTCCTCTCAATCTGCTCTGCTCCATGAGGAGGGTGACTGCATCTGTAACATGCCCGAGCTGAGTGATAATGGACGAAGTGGCTCTGCTATGTGTAGTAGAGAGCTCAGTCACCGACGTCTGAAGTGCGTCCAGCTTGTCGATGAGCACATTCGACAAGCGCTCGGCCCCCTCGGTAGTGGTGTGCATGTCACGACCGATGTCCTCCCTCATCTGTCGAGTGGTGCTCGTGACCTCACTCATGCTATGAAACTGGGCCTGGAGCAAAGTCCTCATGTTGTAGATCTCTTCCCGCACATGAGCCGTCATGTCAGTCACGGCCGTCAGGGAAGGGACCAATGCTGAAGATGGAGCGGGAGAGGGAGCAGGCACCGAACCTCGGAGCTCCCGAAGCAACTCATCCCTCAGATCTCGGACTATCTCCTGCCGCAGCTCCCAGAGCTGCTCAGGAGCGATGCGGACCTCCATGGATGGTGGAGCCGAGGAGGAGGGTCCGGCGGAGGTGGTAGGAGCAGAAGTGGATGGAAAGTCTGGTAAGTCGGGAAGGTCAGAGTCTGGCTCAGGACTGGGGGAAGGTCTGGTGGTCTGTGTGGTGATGGAAGACTTCCTAACCCATGTCCCCTCTCTCTTCCGAAACCCCATCCTGTGTAGGGTCCCTGCACGCGTGCGATCAGTCCATCGCAATGCGCGAAAGGGTTCCCCCTCAGGGATAGGAATCTCGTACTCCCTAAATAACAAGGTGAAGACCATACCGTAGGGCAAAGTGAGCCTAGGTCTGTCTAGTGGCTCACACATGTATCGATATATGAGTTTGGGGAAGTTGATTGGGGTGTCATGAAGCATGTAGAACATGAGAGCTAGGTCTCTCTCAGATACAAAGTCAAATCTCCCGGTCTTAGGGAAGATGGACCTAGACAATATACTTAGGAGGATCCGCATCTCAATCGGAAGTGAGCTAGCGGATACCTCGTCTAAGGGTGACTGGGGTGGATGCCCTAGAACGGCCGTAAGGGCCTCAACCCTGTCCTCGGGATGTGTGGGAGCCACCCCTACTAGTGGAAGGTGGAGGATGTGGGCAATAAGATCCTCCGTAATGAACAGAGGGACACCGGCTACCGTGCCCTCGATACCCCCATCTCCCCGATGGACGGTACCGTAAAACTCTCTAATGAGCCCTGGATATGTGGGGAGATCTAAGGTGAGGAAGTACTCTAAGCCCTGGGCCCTAAGTCTATCACTTATAGTGAACCCTTCCCGGGAGAGATAGTCGAAGTCGACATATCTTCCGGTGGTGACGGCCTTCCCGGCTAATGGCCTCGCGGGAACCGCCCTTGGCGGGGAACGAGCCGGAGGTTGTGGCCTCGCGGGATCGTGCCGAGCCTTGGAGCGCCTCTCGAGACCGGCCTCGGGTCGGGACCTCTTCCGGACTACGGTTTTACGCGGCATAATGACCTAGAACGGGATGAAAACCTAAAGGATGGTGAAAGGTCGACGGAGAAGGCTTGGGAACGACTGGGGACGACCTAGGAAGGGAGGAAAACCCTAAGGGACGGTGAAAAATCGACGGAAAAAGGCCTTTGGGACGACCGGGGACGACCTAGGAGTCGGCTCTAGGGCTTGTGAACAGTGGCGGCTGAGAAAGAAGTGTTTTCGAAACGACAAAGTTAGGGTTAAAAAGTCGGATCCCGACTGCGAGTCGACTCCACTGAGTCGCGAGTCGACTCGACCTCGAGTCGACTCCAGAATATGCACGAGTCGACTCTCCTTATGCGCCTGTAGACCTCGAGTCGACTCCCGACTATATGAGAGTCGACTCCCCCTCTGCTGCCATCTTTGCGAGTCGACTCCCGCAAATGCGCGAGTCGACTCCCCCTTAGGAGCCGACTCTGAAACTTACTCGAATCGTCTCTAACTTTGGCACGCACCTAAAAATCATGTTATGTTCGTGCTGAATGAGGGAAAATCACTAAATTATGATCTGATTTGATGATCATTGAAAAGAAACTCTATTTTAACCACAATCTAATCATCAAAATCAACGAATCTAGTGGAAACTACCACTAGGATGGATCAATCACTCCTAATCCCCTCCTAAGCACACTAAACCTCTCTTCACTTAGGGGTTTTGTAAAAATGTCTGCTAATTGATCATCAGTACAAACAAATTGTAGTGTCACATCACCATTCAGTACATGATCTCTTATGAAGTGATGTCTTATCTCAATGTGTTTAGTTCTTGAATGCTGAATTGGATTTTTAGTTAGATTAATGGCACTTGTATTATCACAGTTAATAGGTATTTTATCTTGTTTAATGCCATAATCTTCTAATTGTTGTTTGATCCACAAGATTTGAGCACAACAACTCCCGGCTGCAACATATTCAGCTTCAGCAGTAGATAATGCAACCGAGTTTTGTTTCTTGCTAAACCATGAGATTAGGTTTTCTCCTAGAAATTGACAAGACCCGCTGGTACTTTTTCTATCAAGCTTACATCCAGCGAAGTCTGAATCTGTGTATCCTATTAAGTTTAGGCTAGATTCTTTAGAGTACCATAACCCTATATTCTTAGTTCCTATTAAGTATTTAAAAATTCTCTTAACTGCAACTAGATGTGATTCCTTAGGATTAGCCTGATATCTAGCACACATGCAGACACTAAACATAATATCAGGTCTACTTGCAGTAAGATACAATAAAGATCCTATCATACCTCTATATAGTTTCTGATCTACAGATTTACCTGATTCATCTTGGTCTAATTTGCATGATGAGCTCATGGGGGTGCTGATTGACTTGTTTCCCTCCATATCAAACTTCTTGAGCATCTCCTTGATATATTTGGCTTGATTGATGAAGATGCCTCCTTCAGACTGTTTGATTTGAAGCCCGAGGAAGTAGTTCAGCTCTCCCATCATGCTCATCTCAAATTCACTCTGCATCAAATCAGCAAATTCTTCGCAGAGGCGATTGTTAGTAGCACCGAAAATGATATCATCAACATAAATCTGTACTAGTAGCATATCTTGGTTTTTTTTTTCAGAAATAGTGTTGTATCTACATTACCCCTAGAGAACTCATGTTCTAGTAGAAATTTGCTAAGCCTCTCATACCATGCTCTAGGTGCTTGTTTTAAACCATAAAGTGCTTTGTTCAGTTTATATACATGATTAGGGTATTGATGATTTTCAAAACCAGGAGGTTGTTCTACATATACCTCCTCATTTATATACCCATTTAAAAATTCACTTTTTACATCCATTTGAAATAGTTTGAAATCCTTAGAGCATGCATATGCTAATAATAATCTAATAGCCTCAAGTCTAGCTACAGGAGCAAAGGTTTCATCAAAATCTATACCTTCTTCTTGATTATAACCCTTTGCTACTAGTCTAGCCTTATTCCTTATAACAATTCTATTTTCATCAAGTTTATTTTTATAAATCCATTTAGTACCTATAATCGGATATTCAGAAGGTCTCTCTACTAGATTCCATACCTTGTTTCTAGTAAATTGGTTTAATTCTTCTTGCATTGCATTTATCCAATTTACATCATTTTCGGCTTCTTCTATATGTTTGGGCTCAAAGTGTGAGACGAAAACTAGATGGTTATTTAAATTCCTAAGAGATGCTCTAGTCCTAACCGGTTGAGATGGATCATCTAGAATTAGTTCCTTAGGATGCCTGTGAGCATACCTCTAAGCTTTAGTTAGCCCATGATTCACAATAGCCTCTTGGCTTGATGATGCTCCTTCAATCAATTTTTGATTATCATCTTGTAATGTCATCTCATCTATCTTTTCTTCAAGAATTTCAGCATCATCATCAAAGTTAACTTTCTTACTAGAGGAGATGTCACTAGAATCATCAAATACAACATGTATAGATTCTTCTATAACTAAGGTTCTTTTATTAAAGACTCTATAGGCTTTACTAGTTGTAGAGTAACCTAAGAATATTCCCTCATCAGATTTAGAGTCAAATTTACCTAGATTATCTTTCCCATTATTATGAACAAAACACCTACATCCAAAAACATGAAAGTAATTAACTTTTGGTTTTCTGTTTTTCCAAAGTTCATAAGGTGTTTTCTTTATGATGGGTCTCAATAGAACTCTATTTAATATATGACAAGAAGTATTAATGGCTTCTCCCCAAAAGTACTTAGGGAGGTTACTTTCACATAACATAGTTCTAGCCATTTCCTCTAGAGTTCTATTTTTCCTCTCCACAACTCCATTTTGTTGTGGTGTCCTAGGTGCAGAAAAATTATGGGTTATCCCCTTTTTACTACAAAACTCATCAAATGACTGATTTTCAAATTCGGTACCATGGTCACTTCTAATGGCTATTACTGAAGTATCTCTAGCATTGGTTACTTCCTTATGAAACTTTTTAAATACTGAAAAAGCTTGATCTTTATGTGCTAAGAACATAACCCAAGTGTATCTAGAATAGTCATCTACAATAACTAGACCATATTTATTTCCACCTAGGCTAGTGGTTCTAGTTGGTCCGAATAGGTCCATGTGTAATAATTCTAGAGGTCTAGATGTAGAGACACATTTTATGGATTTAAATGAGTTCCTAGATTGTTTGCCAAATTGACATGCTTCACATATTTTGTTCTTCTCAAATTTTAATTTTGGCAAACCTATCACGGAATCTCTTTTAACTAGTTTAGTTATTGTGTCCATGCTTGCATGACCTAACTTACGGAGCCATAACCAGCTAGCATCATTATCCTTAGTTTCATTAACAACTAGACATTGGTTATGTTTGGCAAGATCTTCAAGGTCTACAACATACACATTCCCACGTCTAATTCCTTTAAAAAACTAAACTATTGTCATTAGGGTTTGTTATAATGCATAGTGATGGTTTAAACATAACATCATACCCTTTATCACATAATTGACTAATGCTTAATAAGTTATGCTTAAGACCATCAACATATCTAACATTATCAATAAAAGTAGAAGGGATAATTTGAACTTTACCAATACCAATGATGTGACCTTGGTTGTTGTCTCCAAAAGTCACAGCACCTCCCTTCTTAGCTTCAAGGGTGAAAAATTGATCCTTGTCATCCGTCATGTGTCTTGAGCAGCCACTGTCCAAATACCAGCAGTTTTTGTTGACCTTGGCTGCAAGACACTCCTACACAAGCAAATCATATCATCTTAGGTACCCAAGTTTTCTTGGGTCCTTCATGGTTAGTCAAGTTGGTTCCTTTTGGAACCCATACCCTTTTAATTTTTCTTTTTGTTTTACCTTTTCTAAAATTACACACATTTGCTTTATGACCTATAGTTCCACAACAAAAGCAGGTTATTTTCTTAGTTTTACTTTCCCCAGCTTTAACAAAGAAGTTGCTAAGAAGTTTTTGTTTATTTCTTGGTTTATATCCTAAACCCGCTTTATTAAATACTGCTCGTTGACTATTTAGTATCATATTTAACTTTTCAGAACTATATGTAAATTTTTCAACCAAAGGTTTGTATTTGTTAAGTTCTTTAGTTAGTGTTTGATTTTCTGCTTTTAGATCATTTAGTTCTTTTGTGAGATCCTTGTTTAAGATTTGTTTATGGTTTTTAAGTTCTGAAAATTCCTTAGTTAGTTCTTCGTTATCTTTACTTAAGGTGTTAGTTTTCTTAATTAAGAGTTGGTTGCTTGTCTTAAGTTCTAGATTTTCTATGGTGATACAGTCCTTATCCTTAACTAGTTTATCGCATTTAAGTATGTATGATTGTTTAGCTATTTTTAGTTCTTTATTCTTAAGATTTATGGCCTTATATTCTATCATTAATTCATTAAATGCATCATAAAGTTCATCAAAAGAAAAATCGAGATGTGATTCAGATGTTACCTCATTTTCATTGGCCATGAAGCACAAATTGGCCTTTTCTTCTTGTTCTTCATCCGATGATGAAGATGATGCGTCGGAGTCCGATAAGGTGGTGACGAGGGCTTTCTTCTTCTTGTACTTGTTGCCCTTCTTTAGTAAGGGACACTCAGCTCTGATGTGTCCCGGTTTTTTACACTCATAGCAGCCAATCCCCTCATTTTCCCTTTCCTTACCTTTGTCCTTGCGGTAGGAATTTGAGGGGCCTCTCCTTTGATGATAGGACTTCTTGTGGTTGATGAATTTTCTGAATTTGCGCACAAGAAGAGCCTCACCATCATCTTCCTCATGTTCTTCTTCTTCACTGCTGCTACTGCAAGACAAGTCCTTGTTAGATGAAGTAGATTTAAGAGCTATTACCTTTTTCTTATGGGAGGACTCTTCCTCGTTGTGTTGCTTCATGGTTAGCTCGTGCGTCATTAGGGATCCAAGAAGCTCCTCAAGTGGTAACTTGTTCAAGTCCTTGGCTTCTTGGATTGCCGTCACTTTAGCTTCCCATGACCTTGGTAGACAACGAAGGATTTTCCTGACAAACTCACTATTAGTATAGTTCTTGCCAAGGCTTTTTAGGCCATTGACAATGTCAGTAAACCTAGTGAACATGCTTGTGATTGTTTCATTAGAATTCATTTTAAATAGTTCATACTTATGAACCAAAATATTTATTTTGGATTCTTTGACTTGATTCGTGCCCTCATGGGTCACTTCAAGTCTGTCCCAAATCTCTTTTGCAGAATTGCAAGTTGAGACCCTATTGAATTCATTTCTATCTAAGGCACAATAAAGCACATTCATAGCTTTAGAGTTTAGTTGTGCCTTTCTCATGTCATGTTCATCCCAATCCTTTTCTAGTTTGGGTACCGTGACACCCTCTACAAATATGGATGGGATGTATGGCCCATTTACTACAATGGTCCACATCTCATAGTCTTGGGCTTGGATGAATATTCTCATCCTAGCCTTCCAATATGAGTAGTCGGATCCATTAAAGAATGGGGGTCTTTGGGTGGACTGACCCTCAATGTGGAAAGATCCAAATGGGGTTGTCATTTCGATCTTTTACTCTTGGGTGGAAGAGTTTAGGCTCTGATACCACTTGTTGCCCAGATAGACAACCCAAGAGGGGGGGTGAATTGGGTTTTAAAATAATCTTACAATTTGAAACGATGTGGATGACTAATTAAAGCTATTGCAAGTTGTTCGATTAATTGCTATGTGCTGTGAGTGATATGAGAGTAAGAGAAAGAGAGACAATCAATCACAAACACCAAGTTTTATAGTGGTTCGGAGCTAACCCTTGCTCCTACGTCCACTCCCCAAGTCTCACTTGGGAATTCACTATAACCCCTTGGATTACAGCCGGTTGTTTTCCAAGCTCACAACCAAACTTGTTGTTTTACGAGCTCACAACGAACTCGGTCGGTTTTTCCAGGCTCACTGACTAGAACCAACCCCAATTGTTTTCCCGGGATCACAATCGAACCCTTACACGTTGGTTTTACACTCGGCTCACCAACCAACCTCTATACCCTTGATTCAATTCTCCGATTGAACCAAGCAAAGACAATGTGTAGATGAAAAGAACAAACAGAAAAATACAGCTTCTCAAAAGCAGATAAATGGCAATATGAACAATAACGAAGTTAAGAGCCCTCAAACGCTTTTAAGTTGGAGAAGAGGAAGGGCTTCTTGAACTTCGGGTCTCCTCTTGAATGTGTAGCCGACTTGAATGCAGGAGGAGGCTCTTTCAATGTTGGGAAGAAGTAGGTGGATGCAGTTAATGCTGCTCTTCCCTCTTTTTCGTTGAAGAACAAGTTGCAGAGATTGAAAGCTTGATTACTTGGAGTGGAATGGTTGTTCTCTTCTTTGCTACAGTCCTCTGTGGCTATTTAAACCAACCCCCACGGAAACTAGCCGTTAGAGAGCTTTTTCTGCCCGTTCTGCACACTCTGTACACCCTGACAATGTGTCCGTTGGTGGGTTGGAGTCGACTCGCGCGATCAGGAGTCGACTCGGCTGTAGCGGGAGTCGACTCATGCTTTTCTGGAGTTGACTCGGCAACTGTTTCGGATTTGAATTAAAGTAGCCTCTTAGACTGGGAGTCGACTCGTCTTGACCTCGAGTCGACTCGCCAACTTCTGGAGCTGACTTGGCTTTCTCGGAGTCGGCTCATCCCATGGAGTCCGTGGATCTATTTTTGAATTTGGTCCACTCGAGTCGACTCGACAATCCTGGGAGTCGACTCGGCGCTCAGAGCCCGAACTCCCTATCTTCTGTCTTTTGCCTCGTCCAGTCTTGGAGTCGACTCGAACTTCCCCGGAGTCGACTCGGCTCTCAGTTTCCGAAACACTGTCTTCTGTCTTTTTGATGTAGAGCTGCCTTGGAGTCGACTCTAGCTGTCTGGGAGTCGACTCGAATCTCAGAGACAGTAAATTAGTCTTCTGTCTTCTTTGTGGTCGCGGAGTCTCGGAGTCGACTCGCGTATTGCGGGAGTCGACTCGAATCTCAGAGTTCGAAAAACGTTCTCTGACTTTTTTCTTGTGTTCCTCTGAGAGTCGACTCTCACTTTCTTTGAAGTCGACTTGCCAACCATCGGAGTCGACTCGCGTTCCACTGGAGTCGACTCGAATCTCAGATCCGAAAACTGCTCTCTGACTTTTCTGCCTGTGGCTCCTTGGAGTCGACTCTTGCTACCCTGGAGTCGACTCGGTGAACATCGGAGTCGACTCGCGCACTTCAGGAGTCGACTCGCTGACAGGTTTTGAGTTGATGCTTTCTGTTCGTCTGTCTGTTCTACGTCGGAGTCGACTCGTACTTATCCGGAGTCGACTCGAGCCCGTGCCAGTGAACTTGATACGCTTGGAGTCGACTCGTGATACTCTGGAGTCGACTCGAGTCTTAGACTTTGGTTCAGGCTGACTTCTTAACTTATCCAAAATATTATTGTTGCTGGAAATTGGACCCGGGGGCAATCTTCGGTCGAGGAGAGGGAGCGACTGTTAGTCCTCACGGCGGGGCGGCGGTCTGTCGGCGGGTGGCGTCCTCCGTCCGGGGCGGTCGGAGAGAAGGAACAGCAGGTCCTCGCAGCGGGGCGGCGATCCGTTGGCTGGCGGCGTCCTCCGTCCGGGTGCCTGCACACGAACCGGTGGCCGGGTTCTCCAGCGCCGGCCCTCCGACGCTCAAGTCAGGGAGGGGGCAAATAGTGGGGAGAAGGAGATAAACAGTGATTTTTGGGTGTATGAATATTCCAATCCCCTCTTGAGAGGCCAAGGCTCCCTTTTATATGCGGGGGTCGGTTTACCTGTGATGTAACAGGGCGAGGCCGTAGTACGGCTTGGCATGTTGTTCAGGTCGGCGCTCGGTCAGGCGAATCATTGCACTGATGTCGGCGGTATGGCCGAGATCAGAGACTTATCATAGTCGACTAGACCCTGCTGGGTCGATTTGCCGTAGAGAGCTGGGGATCCGTAGATGTCAGGAGCCATGCGCATTTATTGTAGAGTAAGTCGGAGATCCGCATTTATTATGAAGTAAGCCGGAGATCCGCATTAATGGTGGAGTAAGCCGGAGATCCGCATTTATTGTTGAGTGTGCCGGAAGATTACAGCGGCCATGCGCAATAAATGCCGGAGGGGTGTTAGAGTACGGTCCTCGGACATCGGGGTTTCTCTTAGGTCGGAGGTTTCGGGGTCGGTCGTCTTGTGGCCGAGCGTTCCGAGGTCGGACGCTGACTTCGGCTGTCCGGGGTCGGAGGTTGTACGGCTTCTTAGGGGCATTTATGTCATTTGGGGGGAAACTTTATTCCCCCCAACACTACCCCCCGACTTTCGAGTTCGAGCGGCTTGTGGGGCTCGGACGTGGGAAGTAAAGTCTGTCACTAAGGTTGGGGGGAAGGTCTCGCCCGCCCCCTTGTGCTTTCCGGAGCTTTCATGGTGAGATATGCGCCCTTTGGCGTCTCGAGGCTGCTTTATTCGGTGAGCTAATGATGGAGCTCGTATCATCATGCTTCTTGAATCGCCAGGATCATTTTACGGCGGATTAATGATGGGGGACCTCGAGCTCGTCGAGGCGGTGTCTCGATTCCGTAATCGACGTTTCTGGCTCATTAATGAGTGTGCCGTTACGGGGTTTGAAACGGACACGCGGCGCGACCCGAGGTCGGACGCTTTCGATTTCATGTTACTGGATCATAATTCCGAAGAAGTGGAGGCCTCATCGGGGCTCCACGTGTCCCAGATCTTATTAAACGAGGGGAGCGGGGGTTACGTCCGCTCGTTCCTCAAGACGATTTGATTCTGTGGACCCATGATGAGGCCCCGAGATCCGATGGGACAACGCTTCGATTTCGTATCCGATTTATTAAACCGGAGTGAATACGGTGCCTCGGCTTCCGAGGTCGACACGTGGCGCAACCCGGTCGGGGGGATGGGAACCGACCCCGTCGATCTGGGCCGTCAGGGGGGTCTATATAAACCCCACGAGTCTGCCCTAAAGGTCTTGTTTGGCTGCCTCTTATTTTCGTCGTCTTTCCCCCCTGCTTCCTCCCTCAGCTGAATCTTGCTGGTGGTGCCCGGAGCGATTTTCGGCAATGTCCAGTAGGTTTTCTTCCTGTTTTCACTAGGGTTTTCTCTTTTCTCCTCCTCGTCAACTTCCATTTTCTACTCTTAACTTTTGCTCCACTCTTCCGTGAGAATGGGTTCCGATCCCGAAGAGGTTGGGTCGAGTCTGTCGGAAGAGGAGCTGGAGTTAATCCGCTCCCGTTTCTTCTTCCAGCCCGGGTTTCGCCTTGAAACCGCAGGGCCGGAAGACAGGGTGACGCAGCCGCCCCCAGGTCGGATCGCGGTTTACCGCGAGACACTTTGGACGGGCCTGCGTTTTCCCGCCCATGAGTTCGTGAGCAACTTGCTGGCCGAGTACCAGCTCGTCCCGGCGCAGTTGGCTCCGAACTCATGGAGGACCATAATCGGGTTTTTATCCCTGTGCCTCGGGCACGGGATCCCGATTTCGGTAGGCCTTTTTCGCCGGTGTTTTCTGTTAAAGAAAAACCCGGCGGACGTAGGGTGGTTATATTTCGCCTTTCGGGGCGGTATGTCACTCTTCCGGGAAGCCCCTTCCTCGATTCACGAGTGGAAGAGGAAGTTTTTCTTTCTGGCGTCTGCGGCGCCTTGGGGGTTCGAGCCAAGGTGGGGACACCCTCGGCTGAAGGCCCTCAACAAACTCTCCGAGCCCACGGGGAGGGAGCTGAGGACCCTGGACTCTTTGCGAGCCCTCGGGAGGGGCAACGACCTGACCGAGCTCCTGCGGGAGGACGCCCTGGCGAGCGTGGGTCTGAGCTCGGCGCGCCCCGAGGGTAAGGACGGTTGCATTATTCTATTTATTTATTTCTTGTTCTCCGTCTTTACGGTCACTGGTCTGACTCTTAACAAAATTCTTGATTTCAGATATTCCACGCATGCCGACCAGCAACACATCACTTTTCTCTCGCCTGAGGAGGCGAGAGGCCGAGGCCGGGGGTGCTGTGCCCCAGCCTCGGAAGAGGGCGAGGACGGACGGCGCTTCTTCGTCGGCCGGGACGAGTGGCCCCGAGGCGGGGGCCCCTGCAGCCGACCCGAGGCGGGAGCGGGTTGTTGGTGATGCGGGCCCGTCGGCCCCTCCTTGCCCTACCCCCCTTGCCCAGCGGGGGGAGCCATCCGTGGTCCGGCCGCAGCAGCCAGGACCCGGGCTTACCCGAGGCACCGAGGCGAGCGGCTCCGGGACCTCGGGTTCGATCGTGCCGAGCTCTTTCCGGGCTTTCCGAGAAGAGTCGGTCGAGCCGGACTCTTCTATTCCCGAGGGGCGCTCGGCCTTTCAAGATGCCGAGGTCGCACGCTCCATGTTGCAGCGTGCGGTGATTCCAGCGGACCGGGCCGTGTTCCGGGGTATTTCGCTGGAGGAGGTCGTCGGCAGTGCTTACTGCAACACCGCCCGGGTAAGCTTCCTTCTTAATTTTCCCGAGTTTTTAGCGTACATATGTGCTTTTCAACTCACAATACCCTCGTTTCTTTCTTTTCAGCATATTCTCGAGCTCGACACCATGGCGTTCATCGCCCATGGGTATCGGGAAGAAGTTCAACAGCTCGGCCAGCAACTGGAGCCGGCCAAGAAAAGAGTCGCCGAGCTGGAGGCGGCGTTGGCCGCGGCCGAGGCTCGGTGGACAGCCACCGAGGCTGAGCGCCTTGCCATGGTGGGGGCGCTCGAGGAGGAGAAGGCGGCTCATGCCCTGACCAGGGCAACCATGCGCGGCACGGAGGCGCGCTTAGGGGAGGTCCAGGCCAGGGTCGCGGCCCTCGAGTATGAGGAGGGGGTCTTCCGCCTCCGACTCGGGCAACTTGAGGCCCGGGAGAGGAGGGCCCTCGAACGAGCCGAGCATGCTGTGGAACTCTTCAAAGAGTCGCAAGAGTTCCGCGACATGTTGGAGGAGGAGACGGTCGACGGTTTCCTTCGAGGCTTCGAGAACTTTCGGGAGCAGGTGCGCCGGTACTGCCCTCAGTACGACTTCTCGACGGTCCGTCCGAGGGAGGACCGGGGTTGGGGGTCCGACGTGCAAGCCCTTCCTGCCATCCTGACGTCCGAGGCGGGAATATACGAGCAGGACCCCGCCGAGCCTTCGACGGGGGTAGCCGAGGCGGACGGTGTCATGGAGGCGGCTCCGGCGGCCGAGATCGACGCTGTCCCGGAGGCGGCGCCCGAAGCTCCTGCTCCCGGCCCCGAGCCTGTTCCGGAGGAAGATCATGAGGTCATCAATGTGCCGGATGACCCCCCGGATGTGGCTCCCGCCGCTTAGGACTTAGCATATTTTTCTTTTCTTTTTCATTGTATCCGGGGTCGGCCCTTGAGTGGCCGACTTCCAATTTTGTAATTGGCCTTCCGGCCCTTTGTTAATGAAGAAATGTTTTTGTCATTCTGTGTTCATCTTTCCCTCTGTTGTCGTGGATGAGGCTAGAACCTTAGCTAACCGCCTCGACGACCTCTAACTTCATATTTTAATCTTTGGGCTGCTTAACGAAGCTGCCCTTTTCCCTAGCTATATCTTAGCCTTCTCGGATTCCAGTCGTCTCGACCAAAGGGAGCTCCGAGCTTAGGTTTCTAGAAAATTTCTCTAAGTCCTATAACTCGGATCTTAGAGTCGTGGGAGTTGCCACGTTTGGCCTTTAGGAAAATCTTAAGGCACCGAGATCGGGCCTTAGCCCTTCAAGTGGGACCGGAATAGGTCTATTCGTGCCGCTATTCGGGGAGTTTAGTCGGGTTTCCGAACTCAACTCCGAACCTCTCATAGGGAGCGCGGGCTAATAAACAAGTTATTGCCGAAGGTTTTCATAGTTATCGTTCTCGGACCCTGCCGAGATTTCGGTGAACAAGGCTGGGATTCCCAAAGATTGCCTTGGTACCTGTGCTTGGCTGGTACATTCGTGGCCGGGACCACTTTCTCAGCTGGACGTCGGAGTTTACTTAGAAGAGCCGAGTTGGGCCCTACTTTATGAAGCCTTAGTACGGATTGCGGAGACTTGACGAACAGAGCAGGCATAATGAGGTTGGGAGGTCGGTCTTAAGCCGACCCAGCGAAGAAGCCCGGCTTTGGGGCAAAATAAGACTCCAACATTGGACGAGATCCCGCTCGGCAATATGTAGATAAAATTTGACAAGGAGGGCGTCTAGTTGGGTGTACCTCTTGCATTCTCGGGGTCATGCTTTGCATGGTGGAGTAGGTCGCTTCCCTTCCTCGTCGACCTCCGGAGTCATTTTTGACTTGTAAAAGGGGCTCGGGCTTCCCATGGACCCGGCGACTCCTGCCGGAGTTGAGAGGATCTGGGAGGCTCTGTTGATTTGTAGCCCTTTTTGAGATCGAGGGGGCTTAAGACCCTATGGTCGGACCTCGGAGCGCCTCAACCTTGGTCGAGGGATCTCACGTCAGGTCGGCGGGTTCGTGGACGCTTTGCTGACCTGTGATACCTTCCGAGGTCGAGGGAGTCTGGTTCTCTACGGTCGACCCTCGGGGCATCCCGACCTTAGTCGAGGGATCGTTCGTCAGGTCGGCTGGTCTGGGCACGCTCTACCGACCGGCGACGCTTCCCGAGGTCGAGGGAGTCTGGTTCTCTACGGTCGACCCTCGGGGCATCCCGACCTTAGTCGAGGGATCGCTCGCTTCGGGGATCGGGGATCGTCGACCGCTCCCGGGGGTCCACTTTGTGGCGCCCCGGGTGGAGCCACCCTTTCCACCCCTCACGGCGCCTTCCCAAGGTCGAGGGAGTCTGGTTCTCTACGGTCGACCCTCGGGGCATCCCGACCTTAGTCGAGGGATCGTTCGTCAGGTCGGCTGGTCTGGGCACGCTCTACCGACCGGCGACGCTTCCCGAGGTCGAGGGAGTCTGGTTCTCTACGGTCGACCCTCGGGGCATCCCGACCTTAGTCGAGGGATCGCTCGCATCGGGGATCGGGGATCGTCGACCGCTCCCGGGGGTCCACTTTGTGGCGCCCCGGGTGGAGCCACCCTTTCCACCCCTCACGGCGCCTTCCCGAGGTCGAGGGAGTCTGGTTCTCTACGGTCGACCCTCGGGGCATCCCGACCTTAGTCGAGGGATCGTTCGTCAGGTCGGCTGGTCTGGGCACGCTCTACCGACCGGCGACGCTTCCCGAGGTCGAGGGAGTCTGGTTCTCTACGGTCGACCCTCGGGGCATCCCGACCTTAGTCGAGGGATCGCTCGCTTCGGGGATCGGAGATCGTCGACCGCTCCCGGGGGTCCACTTTGTGGCGCCCCGGGTGGAGCCACCATTTCCACCCCTCACGGCGCCTTCCCGAGGTCGAGGGAGTCTGGTTCTCTACGGTCGACCCTCGGGGCATCCCGACCTTAGTCGAGGAGGCGCTACGGAGGGCCGCGAAGGTACTACCCCGTTGTTGGTGTTGAGCGCCACGGGGGACTGCGAAGGTACTACCCCGTCTTTCCGAAGTGTCGAGGGGTCTGGGCACGCACTGTCGACACTCGGGGCATCTCGACCTTAGTCGAGGAATCTTGCACCAGTCGACGTTTCACCGTCCTGCGATTCTTCCCGAGGTCGAGGGAGTTTGGGACTCTACGATCGAGCCTCGAGGCATCCCGATTTTGGCCGAGAGATCTGAGGATCACAGACGATCCAATATTAAAAGAGGATTACAGTCATCAAAATGAGAGAAATATTTGCAGAAAAAGGAGCTGAGTCCATTATCCTGATTATCTTGAACCCCTTGGGGTTTCACTGGTAGTACATTCGTAAATTCTCGGAGTTCCAGCTTCGTGGGATCAGAGTCCCTTCCAGGAACTTCAATTTGTACGCCCCTGGCCGTTGTACCCGGACGATTTGATACGGTCCTTCCCAGTTTGGGGCGAGCTTTCCTTGCTCGGTTGGTTGAGAAGCCTCGGCTTTCCTGAGGACGAGGTCCCCTACTTTGAAGAGCTTGGGCTTAACTCTGGAGTTGTAGTATTGGGCCGTTCGCTGTTGATATCTCGCCATGCGCACCCGGGCGACCTCTCTTGTCTCTTCGACGAGGTCCAAATTGCTCCTGAGCTGGGAGGAATTGGTATCGGGGTCGTAATGCTCCACCCTCGGAGAAGGCAAGCCGATCTCCAATGGGATGACGGCCTCAGTGCCGTATGCTAGGTTGAAGGGGGTCTCTCCCGTGGGCAGTCGGAACGTGGTCCGGTACGCCCAAAGGACATTGTACAAGTCCTCGACCCACTGTCCTTTGGACCGATCAAGCCTAGCTTTGAGTCCCTGCAAAATAGTTCGGTTAGTTACCTCAGTTTCTCCGTTTGTCTGGGGATGGGCAACCGAGGTGAAGCGATGATCAATGCCGAGCTCAGAGCAAAACTCCCTGAAATGAACATTGTCAAATTGTCGACCATTGTCAGATATAAGGATACGGGGTAGTCCGAATCGGCAGATTATAGACTTCCACACGAAGTCCCGCATCTTTTGCTCGGTGATCCGGGCAACAGGTTCGGCCTCGACCCATTTGGTGAAGTAGTCGATGGAGACGACCAGGAACTTTCTCTGTCCGGTGGCCAGGGGAAAGGGCCCCAGGATGTCGATCCCCCATTGGGCAAACGGCCAGGGGGCGATGATGGAGGTCAGCAGAGCTGAAGGTCGGCGCTGGATATTGGCGTTTCGTTGGCACCGATCGCACTTGCGGACGAAATCTGTTGCGTCCTTCTGGAGTGTGGGCCAGTAGTATCCCTGCCGCAGGATCTTATGGGCCAAGGCTCGACCCCCCAGGTGATTTCCGCAGATCCCTTCATGGACCTCTCGGAGGGCGTAGTCCGCCTCGGAGGGGCGGAGGCATCTGAGAAGGGGAGAAGTAAATGATTGTCGATAGAGTTTATTCTCGTACAAGACATACCGGGGAGCCTGGCGCTTGATTCGGCGAGCCTCCGTCTCGTCATGAGGTAGAGTTCCGTCCTGAAGATAGCAGACGAGCCCGTCGATCCAGCTTGGCTCGGAGTCGATGCACATAGTGGGCTCGGGTTCCTCCGTGCTGGGGACCCGAAGATACTCGAGCGCTGTTCCCTTGGGAAGCTCGCTCATGCGGGAGGTGGCCAGTTTGGATAGCTGGTCTGCCCTGAGGTTTTCCGCTCTGGGAATATACTGAATATTGAAAGAATTCAGGGCAGATGTGAGTTCCCGCACCTTTTGGAGATACTTTTGCATGGATGGCTCTTTAGCTTCAAAATCTCCTTGGACCTGGTTCACCACCAGCTGGGAGTCGCTGAAGGCCGTCAGGTCTCCCACTTTTAGTTCTTTCGCCAGCTTGAGCCCGGCGATGAGAGCCTCATACTCGGCCTCATTGTTCGAGGCCGGGAACTCGAGGCGCAGAGCTTGCTCGGCCACCACTCCATCTGGACTGGTGAGGATAAGTCTGGCCCCGCTGCCCCCCGGGGTCGAAGACCCATCCGAGTGCAGGACCCATGGCTGCTTCGGGGTCTCCTCCACGGACTCAGATGGCGGCTCGGGGTCGTCCGGAAGGGTGCACTCCACGATGAAGTCGGCGAGTATCTGAGCTTTGATAGCCGGCCTGGGCCGATATTCTAGATCGAATTCCCCGAGCTCGACCGCCCATTTGGCGATCCTCCCCGCACGATCCGACCTCTGCAATATCTGCTTCATAGGCTGGTCGGTTAATATAGCTATCGTGTGGGCTTGGAAGTAAGGCCTGAGTCTCCGAGCCGAGATGATGAGAGCGAAGATGGTCTTCTCAAGTTTAGAATATCGGGTCTCAGCATCCCTGAGAACCCGGCTGGTGTAATAGACCGGCTTTTGGAGCTTGTCTTCTTCCCGGACGAGGACCGAGCTTACTGCAGCTGGGGAGACGGCCAGATATAAGTAAAGAATTTCACCCTTCTGGGGCTTGGTGAGCAGCGGGGGAGAGGCCAGAAGGCTCCGAAGCTCTTCAAAGGCTTGCTGGCATTCTTCTGTCCACCGGAAGTCTTTCGGCCGTTTAAGGCTCTTGAAGAAGGGGAGGCAACGCTCGGCTGATCGAGAAACAAACCTTCCCAGGGCGGCTACCCGCCCCGCGAGCCGCTGCACCTTCTTAACTGTCTTTGGAGGCGACATCTCTTGCAGTGCCCGGATTTTCTCCGGGTTGGCTTCAATTCCGCGTTGGGTCACTATGAAACCCAGGAACTTGCCCGAGGTGACCCCGAACGCGCACTTCGCCGGATTGAGTTTCATTTGGTATTTTCTGAGCTTGGCGAATGTCTCGTTGAGATCGGCTATGTGGTGTTCCGCCGCTTGGCTCTTTACCAGCATGTCGTCCACATAGACTTCCATGTTCCGGCCGATCTGGTCTTTAAAGATTTGGCTGACCAGTCTCTGATAGGTGGCCCCAGCGTTTTTCAGGCCAAAGGGCATCACCTTGTAGCAGTAGGTGCCCTTGTCGGTGATGAAGGCCGTCTTCTCCTCGTCTTCTGGCGCCATTCGGATTTGGTTGTATCCTGAAAAGGCGTCCATAAAAGTTAGCAGTTGGTGTCCTGAAGTGGAGTTGACGAGCTGGTCGATGCTCGGGAGAGGAAAGCTGTCTTTTGGGCAGGCCTTGTTCAGGTCGGTGTAGTCCACGCACATACGCCATTTTCCGTTGGCCTTCTTTACGAGGACTACGTTGGCGAGCCAATCCGGGTAGGAGACCTCCCGGATGAAGCCGGCTCCGAGGAGTTTGTCCACCTCCTCGGCCGCAGCTCGTTGTCGCTCAGGGGCGGAGCCTCTTTTCTTCTGCTTTACAGGCCTGCTGGTTGGCCTCACCTGGAGTCGGTGGACCATGACCTCGGGGTCAATTCCTGGCACGTCCGCGGGCGACCAGGCGAAGACGTCAGCGTTGTCCCGCAGGAAGCTGACGAGGCGATTCCTCTCATGGGCGCCGAGGCCGGAGCCAACCTGCACGGTTAGCTCGGGAAAATTTTCTTGTAGTGGGATTTGAATAAGGAGCTCACCGGGCTCTACTTGCTTCTTCCAGAGGGTGTCCCTCGTATCGAGGGTTTCTATGGGCAGTGAAGGGCCCATCGGGCGGTCTGGTGCCTCGGCTGGTTGCTTTACTGTGTGGGCCGCCATGTAGCATTGCTTGGCGACCAGTTGGTCTCCGCGGACCTCGCCCACTCCTTGGCCGGTGGGGAACCGCATGAGCAAATGGCGAGTTGAAACCACGGCTCAAAGGGCGTTTAACCCTGGGCACCCAAGGATGGCGTTGTAGACCGAGGGCAGACGGACCACCAGGAAGTCCATCCTCACAGTGCTCTCCCGGGGGGCGAGGCCAACTGTGACAAGGAAGCTAGCCTCACCTTCAACCGGGACCGCATCTCCGGTAAACCCGACCAGCGGGGCATTGATTCTCCGGAGGTGTCCTTCTGTCAACCCCATTTTTTGGTAGGCATGGTAGTACAAAATGTTGGCTGAGCTTCCATTGTCAACTAGGACACGCTTTACATCAAACCTATTTACAATCATTGAGATGACCACAGCGTCATCGTGAGGGGTCTCGACCCCTTCTAAGTCCTCGTCCGAGAACGAGATGACTTCATCAGTGCGTGGGCGCTTCGGGGGTGCTCCCTGGGCGGCTGTTCCTGCCGAGGTCCGCCCAATCATGTTGATGGTGCCGGCGATAGGCCTGTTGCCGCCAGGATTTTCGGTTGGTGCGACATTCTCCGCCGGCCTCCTTTCCTCATGTCGGTTCCTCACGAACCGGTTGAGTACTCCCCGTCTGATGAGCGCTTCTATCTCGTCCCGGAGTTGGAAGCAGTCCTCCGTGTCGTGCCCGCGATCTCGGTGGAAGCGGCAGTACTTCCTGGAATTTCGGGAAAATCCCGTGTCTCGCATAGGAGGCGGGGGTCGGAAGAAGTCCCGACCCTCAATTTCCATCAGGATCTCGGCCCGAGGAGCATTGACGGGTGTATAGTTCTCGTACCTCGCCTGGTACGTCCGGGGCCGTGGTGGAGACCTCGGACGAGGAGGTGTCCTCTGCTGAGGTCGCCCCTGCTGACAGGGCGGGCTCCTCAGTCTGGGGAGATTCTTCTCTCGGCGGGGAGACCGGCTCCTTTGTCGACCGCGCTCCTCGCGGCGCTTCTTCCGCTTCTTCGAGGTGGGCTCGATTGCCCCCCGCCTGGAGGCGACTGCCTCCTCGGCCTTGGCGTACTTCCGGGCTCGGGCCAGCATTTCGGTGAAGTCGGCCGGGAAGCTCTTCTCGATGGAGAAGAGGAATCGGTAGGAACGGACCCCAGTCTTCAGAGCCGACATGGCTATCGACTGGTCTAGCTCGCGAACCTCCCATGTGGCGGCGGTAAAGCGGTCCAGGTACTCTTTGAGGGACTCCCCCTCCTTCTGCTTGATGTCCAGGAGGAAGTCTGATGTCCGTCGCTGGCGCCGGCTGGCAGCAAAGTTGGTGGCGAACTGCCTGCCGAGCTGCTCAAAAGAGGACACCGTGTTCGGCTTCAGACCAGAGAACCAAAGCCGAGCGGTCCCTCGGAGGGTTGCTGGGAAGGCCTTGCATAGTATGGCCTCCGAGGACCCTTATAGGGCCATGAGGGCCCGATAACTCTCCAAGTGGTCGAGGGGGTCGGTGATTCCGCTGTAGGGCTCCACCTGAGGCATTTTGAACCTCGCGGGAACTGGCTCGTCCTCGATCTGGCGGGAGAAGGGGGACTTGGTAGTGAACTCAAAGTCCCCTTCCTGTCTTGCCTTCTTGCTGTGGAGTGCCGCAATCTGGCGCTCCAGATGCTCAACTTTTCGGTCGAGCTCCCCCACCCGTGGGATTGTCGCTGTGGTTTGCGCCAGCTCACGGTGATCCGGGGCTGACTCCGCCTCAAAAAGTTGGGGTCTCCGGTCGAAACCTTCTCCCGGTAACTCTCTCCGGGGAGAAGCTCGTTCTCCATTGTTGGCTCTGGAGGAGCCATGCAAATTTTGGCTGGGGAGAATCGGGCCGTTGGGGAGACACTCCGGCGGGGCCTGGGCCTGCGGGGGAAGTGCCGGTAAAGCCTCCACGCGCCGCAGGCCCTGAACGGTGGCGGCCAGGGCCTGGACTTGCTGTACCAGGGCATTGAACTGTTCCGGCTGGACCTGAGGAGCTGGGTCAGCCGGAGTTGGAGAATTCTGGACGGAGTGTCCAGGACTTTGCGGGGGACGCCGGGAGACGTTAGAGGCTCCCTTACTTCTCAACTTCATGACTGCTACTCGGGCCCTTTCTCTAGCGCCAACTGTTGCTGGAAATTGGACCCGGGGGCAATCTTCGGTCGAGGAGAGGGAGCGACTGTTAGTCCTCACGGCGGGGCGGCGGTCTGTCGGCGGGCGGCGTCCTCCGTCCGGGGCGGTCGGAGAGAAGGAACAGCAGGTCCTCGCAGCGGGGCGGCGATCCGTTGGCTGGCGGCGTCCTCCGTCCGGGTGCCTGCACACGAACCGGTGGCCGGGTTCTCCGGCGCCGGCCCTCCGACGCTCAAGTCAGGAAGGGGGCAAATAGTGGGGAGAAGGAGATAAACAGTGATTTTTGGGTGTATGAATGTTCCTATCCCCTCTTGAGAGGCCAAGGCTCCCTTTTATATGCGGGGGTCGGTTTACCTGTGATGTAACAGGGCGAGGCCGTAGTACGGCTTGGCATGTTGTTCAGGTCGGCGCTCGGTCAGGCGAATCATTGCACTGATGTCGGCGGTATGGCCGAGATCAGAGACTTATCATAGTCGACTAGATCCTGCTGGGTCGATTTGCCGTGGAGAGCTGGGGATCCGTAGATGTCAGGAGCCATGCGCATTTATTGTGGAGTAAGTCGGAGATCCGCATTTATTATGGAGTAAGCCGGAGATCCGCATTAATGGTGGAGTAAGCCGGAGATCCGCATTTATTGTTGAGTGTGCCGGAAGATTACAGCGGCCATGCGCAATAAATGCCGGAGGGGTGTTAGAGTACGGTCCTCGGACATCGGGGTTTCTCTTAGGTCGGAGGTTTCGGGGTCGGTCGTCTTGTGGCCGAGCGTTCCGAGGTCGGACGCTGACTTCGGCTGTCCGGGGTCGGAGGTTGTACGGCTTCTTAGGGGCATTTATATCATTTAGGGGGAAACTTTATTCCCCCCAACAATTATGAACTAAGTCTAGAGACACTTAGACAAGATTTTCACTGAAACACTTAATTGAATTCATTAGTAAACAAGAGATATACTCAAATGCTTTGAGCTCATCAAAATCAAATAGGGTTTTAATCAATCACTCCACAGCCTGCACATTATAGTTCCACATTTCTAGCCTGTGAGGGGGCCTACCAAAGTACCACATTTTTCAGCCTGTGACGGGGCCTGCCATAATAACAAGATAAACCCAAAGTCCCTTTTCATACAATCCAGTTTACATCCACACATCAATTTCTTTATATTTATTTCCGGCTTTAAACTAACCACGGTCACGTTTCCAGCCCGTGACGGGGCAACCAATATCACATAGTTAGTTTAGAGCACCACATCCATCAGTCGAATTTTTGCAGGTGTAGGTTATGCGCATGCATGCATCCATCATTATACCAATCACAAGCAAAGATGATCAAAATACAATTTAAATATAAAAACCATTTTGCTTTGTCTGGATCATAGCATATCAAACATATATATAGTGCAAAATATTTATATCATGTAGGATTGGCGTACAAGGATTCTTACCCTTTATTGAAAACTCAGACAACTAATCACCCGCCCTCACGGCGATCTATGAACCGAGATGCGCAGAACCCTGCTCAACGTCCTCTCGTCCAACATATTGTTCCCCTACAGAACCAAGTTATCATTAAAAATTATCCAAGACATATAAAAATCCAAAACTCCCTATGGATCCTCTTAAGGGTCCACCAGTATCTAACACCTCAGGATTAACCATCAGTCCATGATTTCCCTGAAAACAAAGCAATAAAAGAGAGCAATTAGAGAGGGAGAAAAACAAACAATTGTTCTCTCTCTCTCTCTTTCTTTCTTCCTCCCGTCAACAAAATATTAAGAAGAGAGAGTTGGCTCTCTCTCTCTCTCTCTTTCTTCCTTCCTTCTTGATGGAAAGGGGAGAAGGGGGCTCGGCCGTAGGTGGCCCACGGCCGGCGACGCTCCATGGTCGTCGGTCTGTGGCGTGCCGGTGGTGCCACGCCCGGCGACGGCGGGCCGGCCGGAACGGAAGAGGAGAAGGCCGAACCAGCTCGGCTTCTCCATCATTCCGGAGGCTTTCCGGCCTCATTCCCAAAGAAGCAAGGGCCAAAAACGAAGAAGGAGGAGAAGAAGGTGCTCACCTTGCCTCCGGCGAGGTCCTCCCGACCGGATCGACGGCAACCGCGTCGATTCCTCCCGCGGCAAGGAAGAACTCCAATCTCCCTTTTCTTTTTTTTTCTTTTTTTTTCTTTTTTTTTTTTGTGTGTGTGGAAGGGCTCTCGGTTGATGCCCTAGGAAGAGAGGGAGGAGATTTTGGTAGGGTTTTATCACCCTATAACTCCCTCCGGTGGATTCGGGAGGAGAGGAAAAACTTCCGAAACAGGGGAGGGAGGAATTTCAATCGGGAGACTCCCTCCCCTTTGCATGTGTTGGGCCGCCCTTGCTCAAAGGCTGGCCCAACTCAAATGTGGGCCTTCACATTATTAGCAAAAAACTATTTGGTGGAAGTGGTAATGGCTTTTTCTATTACATGTCATGTGCATATTTGTTTTACGTAATTACGTAATCATATATTATCAACTTCATATACGATGTTGAAAAGAACAAAGTGTAGTACAGCATCCAAAAGTAAATGGGCCCAAACAAGGATTAAACATTATTAAAAATAGTACAAATGACTATAAATTCTAAATCAACCCCAAGCATTAACTGACCATAATCATGTCAAGGGAAAGATGATATGCGCGGCAAATACTATTAAAAATCACAAATATAGTATTTATAAAATTTTATTGGTCCAAGATATTTTAGTCCAGTTAATCATAAATTGTTAAGAAAAACAAATTATACTAGATTATTTGATATCATTGGCAAGCAGTGCCCGACTATATTTCATATGATTGTCTCTTCAATCTTGATTCTGTTGCTAATGGAAAGATATTTAAATTTTAACTGTTTGGTTGGAGAAAAGGGAGATAATTGATGTACTATTTATTTGAGGGTAAGATACACCATTCCAATTAATTCGTGAAAGGAGAATCCAGGGCATGTAAATAAAGTAAGATATTATTTGATATATAATGATGTAGGGAAATGAAACTTTCTTTTATAGTATTGGATGGCATATTTATTTTCCACCTTCATTAAGCAGTTGGAAGAAAGGGACCATGGCAACACATGTTAGGATGAGCCATGGCTTGGTGGTGCTATTTTTAGTAATGACATTGTTATTGTGTTCCAGGCTAAGGTGCGCACCACAAGACAGCATTAGGAGTTGCAACGACACCTCAAGCGATTAAATAAGCCTGCTATCAAGAGCATCAAGGTTTGATCTCTTTTGCCTCATCTTTTATGGGTTTACGTGGTTTTCTTCCCATATTATACATAATTAGTAAAACCGCTTTCAGGAATTGCTACAGTATTTTTTTTATAATTTTTTGTAAAATATAGGGACTCATCGTAGTCATTCCTTGTTAGTGGAAAAAATTTATCTTAATCAGTAATTAATTTTCGATTATCTTTTGTTGAATGTGGATGGCTTCCTCTCTCTCTCTCTCTCTCTCCCCCCCCCCCCCCCTGGGCCCACTCATAGCAACTTCCCCGTCGAGGAAAATTTTGGATCATCTACTGTACAATGAATGGTAAAATTTATAAAAATATTACAACATTTTATAAAGCAGTGTAGCAAAACCTATTTCTGTAAAATGCTTGCATGATTTCTTAACCCAAAATTAGAACTTTTGATTTATTTTTTAATCAGGAATTTTGTTGTGCGCCTTTAAAAAAAAAGTTGATATCTTTCGTTTACTCGTAGTAGTGTCATCCGATTTATAGAGGAAAAATTGTTCCTTGTAATTCTTTGGGAATTAAAAATTCTTGAGCTATGCTCTCTATTATTGGTATGATCTCGAGTCCTCTTTCATAGTTTTTACTTTTCTTCCTAGATATTTCTTATTCTCAAATTAGTTCTCCTATTTCTTTTGCATATTAGTTCTCTTCAACTGAAATTTGCAAGTAAAGGACCCTTATCGAAAATTTAGAAAATTATGTTTTTATTTTATTCTATCTCACTATTTTATCAAAAATTGGCTGCACTCATACGCGTGTTGTGTAAGGCGCTATTGTACCAAAAAAACATAAAAAAATAAAAGTTCTTTTGGTACTTTATTCGTTCGGTACAATCCTAATTAATATCTAATAAACTTCCTCTTCTATTATACTTATGTACGTGTAGCAATTTGCACTACAATGAGTCTTAATTTCTGGTTTAATTTGTTTTAGTGTTAATTTGTTTTATTCTTTAAAAAAGAGCCCAGATGGAGATATCATAGACTGCGTCCATATCTCTCATCAGCCTGCCTTTGATCATCCTTTACTCAAAAACCACACTATCCAGGTGTGCTCTCTTTCCCCCCTCACTCTCTCTTCTCCGCAAATTCTACCCCTTTCACTTAATGTTTACACCTGATGGTCTCTTTACTTTGTCTCCACTTTATGCAAAATTTTCAGATGAGACCAAGTTTCAACCCATTTAGCCTATATGACGCGAACAAGGTGGAAAAGGAAACTAGCTCCATAACTCAGCTTTGGCATCAAAATGGGAGGTGCCCCAATGACACCATCCCTATTAGAAGGACGAGAAAGGATGATTTGCTGAGGGCCAGCTCCATCGAAAGATATGGGAAGAAAAGCCACGGTGCAATACCTAATGATGTTTCTGTATCGCATGATGGCTATATACATGAGGTATGTACTCCTGAAAATATATGAAAAATGAGCAGCTTTGGAAGTAGCTCTTAGTTACTTTTCCATTTCCTTCCTCTGCTCCTTGGCCTTTCTCATTTACGTTTGTTAGTGGGTCATTTTGAGCAGCATTCGTTTGCTGTTGCGAATGGACAGCACTATGGGACGTCGGTATTCATGAGTGTGTGGAACCCATACGTCCATGATCCCCTCGAGTTCAGCAATACTCAGCTCTGGTTGTTTGGGGGGCCTTGGGAATTTCTCAATACCGTCGAAGCTGGCTGGCATGGATGCTATTGTTTTAATTTTAACTAAACTGAATGCAGTTTTAATTATGTGGAATTATGAAAGTCCTCTCTTCTCTTCCTGCATTAACTTTAGCTGGCTGCTCTTTGGTATGAAAAAATATCAGGTATATCCAAATCTGTATGGAGATAATAGAACGAGACTATTTACTTACTGGACTGTAAGTAAATATTCCCTCATTTTTTCTTGTCCTCTATGAGTTCTTTCTATTAATTTCTTCTTTCCTCGTGTTCTTGTTCTCTCCTACCTTGCCTTCCATGAGTTTTTTTTAAAACAAAATAGTAATAATTGGACTGTCTTTTTCTTGAGCTTTTTTGCTGTGTTTTCTTCAATTATATGAAGCTAATTAATGACGTGCCATGGACATCCTTCTTTTTGATAAAAATTAGGTGGCTTCTAATACTGTTCTATAAAATTTCAGAATGATCGGTATCGTCAAACAGGCTGCTACAACCTGCTCTGCTCTGCGTTTGTTCAAGTCAGCAACAAGGTAGCGTTGGGCTCCTCCCTCAAGCCCGTTTCTAACTATGATGGTCAGCAATATGGTATTCTTGTTGTTGTCTATAAGGTAAAAACAATGCTCGCATGATTTTTATACGAAAACACCAGGAAGGAACAAAGGATACCACTCGTTCTTCGTTATTTCTTGTGCACACTGGCAAAATCACAGTGTAGAAAAATTACAGTAGGTTTATTCAATTACATTTTTACTTTTCACCTATACATAATAATAAATATTTATATGGTCTGCATTTGTCAGGATCAAAAAACAGGGAATTGGTGGTTACAATTTGGGAACAAGTTGGACATCGGCTACTGGCCTGCTTCCTTAGTCAAGCATTTGCCGCATGCCGCCGGGGCAGCATGGGGAGCAGAGATTATAAACTTAAATATAAGTAGTGAGCACACCTCTACAGTGATGGGCAGTGGCCATTTTGGAAAAGAAGGTTTGCGCAAGGCGAGTTTGTGCGGGAACATTCACATACTTGACGAGTCCTTAAATATAAAACAACCTCCAGAGATTACCTTAATCGCTGAATCACCCAACTGCTATGATGTGGTCCGAGCCCCCAATTCCGAAGATTTGGGAACTCACTTCTTCTATGGGGGTCCTGGGAAAAGTCCCAATTGTCCGTAGAAACCCCGAACTGGACGTGCGGTGTGAGACAGACGCCACCATTGGAAGAATTAGACCCAAATGTGGGCACGAGTTGCATGATTGCGAAAGTATGTGTATTTTGCTTATTAAATGATAAAATGCACCGTGCGTCGTGCGGAAGAGAGTAAAATGCGGTCACTAAATTTCTATCTCTTGATATGTACTACTTAATTACCACATTAATAACTCGGGCTCCGTTACAAAGACAAGTTGTTAATGCCGGATTTCGGTCAAGGAAGAATACTAATTGTATGCCTACTCCCCAGATCAACCAAAACCTCATCCTTTCTGCTGTCCCATGTAGCGGCTCGTTGGCTTCCATTTGTGCCAGTTTGGCTTGACTTGATTTGATTTAAGTAGCTTTTCCTTTTGGCATCGTAAGGAAAAAAAGATCTCTCTCTTGTATTCATGCAATAAGCCTATCCACTAAACATTGGTTTAATTTATGCATCTCTAGCAACTTAAATTGAATTGTCCCCATAACAAAGAATTGTCATGCCTTGTCCCCATATGAGCTCTAGAGTAGTACCCTAAAGATTATGCAAGGCCTATGATGAACAAAAATCTGATAACTTCACAAATAATTTAATTAATTTAAATAGACAAATCTAACATGTTTAGATAATCAATTTGATTTAATTACAAAAACTTTTAATGTTCAACAATATCAAAGTAAACTATCTAACTGACTAATGACTCTAACACTCGAACTCTGCCCCCAACCCTTCCAAGTCTATGTGTCCTGCGGCTCTGAAAAGAGAAAAAAAAAGGAAGTGAAATTTATAGCCCAGTAAAAATCTCTATACATCCATACCAATACAATAGTAATATGAATTTGAAAACCACAAGAAATCGATGCACATATCATGAAATCATAAACTGGCTATCAAAAAACTTATATAATTAATATAAGTATGTACGTCAAACATCAATGAAAGTTACTTTCAGCCACACAAGAATGATATAGCATATGATAGCTCATAAATTTAAATGCTTTTTCTTTCCACAATATATTTAATATACAAAAAGATGACGTTCCCAAAGATTTACATGCTATGATGCTTCCCCATGTCCCTAATCCCAAAACCGAAGAGGAACAGGTACAAACAGTGATACATAACACGAGGAAACTGATGAGATTAATTTGCTCCTTGAGAACATGAAGACTACTCCAACCACCCATTGCTTTGATTAAATGAGGATAAAATCATGAGCCTGGAGGGGTCACTCTTGAGGCAGACGAGTCGCCCAGTGAGACAGAAGCAACGGATGAAGCCCAGGCCCGAGCATTGTTCGCCCCCTTCTGAAAGTTCTTTGACTTATTGCAGAGCCTAAGCCTGCTCCACAGTTTCTTGATATCAAATACATGTTGTGCTCGCTCCAAAAGCTGGCTCCATTCGCCCAGGATTTCCAAGTTCAGATGCCAGGCGAGTGAAACCCAGAAAGCTCTGAGGTGGATGAAGATCACAGGGAAGAACCGCAGGATTGCCTTTAGACAGATAAAAAGAAAACTAATTGCGATGTAAGGTTCGTGGGCTATCAGTTCCTTTGCAGATCCCTCCACTGGCCAGAGGGATCTTGCATTTCTTGAACTGCTGGGCGGTTCAACAGCAAAAAATGAAACAGGATCAAAACCTGCATCCGGAAAGCAGAAGAGTATAAGTGCAGATAAGAATGAGATGTACCTGGAAGGGTTTCAGAAACAGTCTGATGACCTTTCTTCCATCAGCTGATGCGTGCATCACATAGAAGTTATAAAGATCCAGAAAATTCTGAATCTCGGACTGTTTATGAGTATAAGAAGAACAGAAACAGGTTATCTATGACCACCAATACAACTTAAGTTAAACCAGGACACTGTTTGTTTCAGGCCAATCAAATCACTCTTGTACCCTAAGCAAAACGAGAGATAAAAACCCTGCCTTGAGTGCAAGGTTGCAAGAACCTGCCACAAATCATGTAAGGGCAGCTCTAGAACCCAGGTCACTGGGTGTCGACACCCAGTGACTTTACCAACCAAGCCAGTTGGCGGACTCAAAGATATAGCTTCTCGTTTGCCTTCAAGTTTTGAAAACTCTTGAAGACAGACTACACCGGTGACTTTACCAACTGAGCCAGTTGGCATACTCAAAGATCTGCTTCTGGTTTGCCTTCAAGTTTAAGTAACTTTTGAATACAGATTATAGAGTCATAAACAACAGACGTGAATTATGTGGATTAAGACAAATCAATTGGAAGAAATTTAGAAAAGCACAAGGGATCCACCTGTAGTTTTCTTGTAGAAACTCACAAGAGAGTTGAGGTCTTTTGAGCCACGGTATCGAACCATCACTGTCCTATTGGCTAATAGTATAGCTGGAAAACTGTGAATCCCATATCTTGAGAATACACTGCATGGCATGTGAGAAAATGTCGTGCTCAGAAAACCGATCATGTATATTTTAATGCAACAAACATTACAGGTACAATAACTTTACACGTACCTTGGAATGGAAGAAGATTGTTCAACTGCTAAGTGTTTTATTTGAGGAAACATGGAGCTGAGGGCATCAAAAATGGGTCGAGTGTTGCTGGAGAATGGGCACCATGAGGCGTAGAAGAAAACAGAGTAATACACACTTCTCTGGCTGTGACTCAACTCTTGCTCAAGTGTCTCACCATTCACCTTCAAAAAAAGAGTAACTTCAGATCTCTCCATAACCAACAAAAGAGTTGCAAAGTAACCTTGCACATAAATTCATTATCATTAATATGGAAACTGCAGCTTGCTGTTGATAAAGATACCATGGAAAGGTGCCTTGCAAAACCAACTCCCTATTATCTGAAAGGGAAACAGGAAATAAAAGGAAAAAAGTTGATTATAGGCCAACTACATTTCAGTTGGCATTGTGATGTTTGGTATAAACTTGACAGTCCTCTGATAATCTCAAGAACAAGGCAACTTGAAGTGATTATTGCACATAAGGAATAACCAAAACAAAGATATTTTGTATATTTGAAATATCTAACAATATGACAACAAGGCTTAGAGATGAGTCTGCTTATGGTTGATCTTGCCCCGAAAAACAAGCATTCAAAGTTAACTTACAGAAACCACTTCAAAAACAACCATCTCATTTTTAACCAAGTCAAACAAACCATGTCAAAAGAAAAGTATACTCTCTCAGGACTACTGGAGGGGATCTCAGCGGAAACAACGGAACAAGACAGAGCAAAAACAACGAGAAACCATAGACAAACTAATGTGGACATGAAAGTATCTTTAAAATGTTCTTCATTTATTTCCTGAATAGTTGGAAAGTCAAAACATTCCCCCAATGGATAACCTAAACTTTCTGGACTGCACTGCCACTAATTAATTGCATTCTATACCTCCAGTTTAAAAAGCAGATGCGTTATGGGACCATAAAGTGCATATGCATTATACAGGCTACATATACAAGTGCATATATGGATAGTATTTTTTTTAATTATATAAAATAAATAAAATATATTAAGGGCAATAAAAATAATAATAATAATAGCAATATTTTTTTGGGGCAAACAATATCAATATTAATAGCAATAACAACTAACAATTACTGCCTATTAGTTAATACCAATAACAATAATTATAACATAATGGAAACCTAAATCCAACCTAATCATTAGTCTGAACATACTCCATCCGAACAAGACCATATTAGAGTGGGCTACATAGTTGGCCCCATAATGCTAAGTGGGCCACATATGCAGCCATAAAATGCTAAATGAGCCACAAGTACGGCAGCATAGTATTAGGTGGACTCCCTTCGGCCTTTATGCAGAATGATTGCATGTAGTAACCGCATATACGCAGTGCGCTATGGTCAAGGGACCGCAACCGCATCTACAGCCGCATATGCAGCCTTATGCACCGCATTTTTAAAACACTGAAGATTCCATTTCCTTTTATTTATTTGAACAATGTCACACATGATTCCTTTCTGATGGTTGTGATATCAGTGCACGAAGTTTCTTAGTTTAGAGCGAATTATGAATGACTGATGCATCAAATGATGGACTTCTACTATGATTTAATTGGAGACATATTTAGTCCAACTCTCTCGTCAAATTATGAATAAAATAGATTGGCAATAAATATGCTCTCGTTTTATTAGGCTGTACCATTGAAAAGGGTAAAACTGGGAAAGAAAGACAAATAGCTTAGGAAGAGAAAAAGGTTGAGCATGTTGGCCTCTTGGAGTTAGAGAGGTAGGGAAACACAAAGCCCTTTCCTTTAAAGATAGATAAATCAAATTATCGAGCTCCATTCTTATAATAGCTCCTAAGACTGCTGGGGCTTGGGTCAAGCATTGGGAATGTTCTCAAATTCAATTTTAATTTTTAAAATCAATAAGAGATTATTTAAGTCTTAACAACCTATACTTAATACATTTTATCTAGCTTATAAAAATAAACCTTTTATATATGTGCATGTAATATGCATAAGTTTGTTATAATATTGGTACACAAATAGTTAATCTGCTCTAGTACATAGTTGGGGGAGCTAGAGGCCAAATGAGCAAATAAACCAAGTGAGAGCGAATGCGCCAAGTTGCTAGCTTAGCATCTTTGACCATAAAAGGGCACTTCACAACATGATCAATGACATAACATGATTGAAACCATTTGTTTTCACATCTGTGACGCACACTTGAGGATTGGGGGGCTACGAGATGGAGAGTATGCCTTTAAATATGGAACTAGTTCACCTGCTGCCTGCTGGCCATCCGATCTCTGTCCCAAGCTGTTCAGATGGGTTTTTATGAATAACAGGTTTGGAGTTGACCTGATCGATTATATGTTGTTGGTGGTGGGTTGACCCAGATCTCAAATTATAAGATTTGTTATACAAAAGAAACAGAAGATTACTTATAGAAAGAAAATAAAAGAAACAAACAAAATTACAAGAAGAAATCTGACATATAGCAGAAGATGAAAAGGAAGCATCTTCCAAATTAAGAGTAGAAAATTGCAAAAAATCTCTAAGTTCAGGTCAAGGCATCACATAACATTAGAGTCCCAAGACGGTAAAGAACGCCAAAGTACAACTGTTCTGGCAAACCATTCAATCTACACTCGGACCAATTAAGGCTGAAAATATCAACAAACAATAGCAACAGTGCAGGACATCAGCTAGAATAGGCAAGAAATGGTCAACATTAAGAATTTATTGGTATCAGTGACACAATAATGAATATTGTATATTTGTGTTTCCAATGATCCGATAATGAAATTATAAACCATAGTCTATGAAGCATCATTCCTTCAATTTGAGAAACTATGACAACAATCTTACATTCTGGTGGTGATAAAATTTCTGTTTGTAAAATATAACCATTGTTGTTAAAATCTTATAATTCATGATTCCGATATTATGATACAAATCAAAATGGCCCTAAATGAACCGGATCCTATCCTTGGATCAGGATTAGTTTAGGATCACAAGATTTAGATCCAAGTGAAGAACTATACATTCTTCTGGATCACAGGATCCAGTATGATTATGTTATTACATTTACATCATGTGGAGGTCCATTTTCTAGATTTTCTTTGACTACGTGATTCTTAAATTACTTAACACTAATAAATCCAAGATAGTGAAATAAAAGTCTGTTATTGGAGTTTACAGTTAAAAAATACAGCCATATGTTAAAGGCCTATCCTTGTTTATTCTATAGCACTCTACATAAAAGGATAATTAAATCATGATGGTGTATTATATAAATACCTTAAAAACCAAACAGAATGTTTGTTTCATTATCAATACTAAATATATAGACCTAAATTAGTGAACTGGACTTGTTGTATATATGCCTTTGATTCTTCATTCATCCACTTTATAGTTAAGTCATATTTCAAATTTTGTTTTCTTTTATATTTAAGACTTTCTCAAAGAAATCAGAAAAATTTTATGATCTACAGTCCAAATCACGGCCCAATCCAATCCGACCTAGCCCCCCTCCATGATTTATGAGTCAATCCTGATCTTAACAGCATTGGATATAACTAATGAATGAAACATGTACTGCCAAATAATTCATATTTTCCTTATTGAAAGCAAATTGCATCAAAAAAGTAAAATACATATAACACCAGAATACTTGATATGAATGGTGTAGTGCAAAAATGCTGGGAGGATATCTTTCAAAAATCTTTTTAAAAAAATGAAACCATTTACATACAAAGAGAGAATATCCATACTATTAATAATGCATTAACTTGAAATTTGACTCAGCTGATGCCTGAACAACTCATATGAAATGCAAATGGTCAGCCCAATAGCAACACCTATTAAGATTAGCAAGAACAAATTATTATAAGCTCAGGCATGATCCATCTCGAACATGTCATTATGACATTAAACAATGCATCCAAATACACCAATGATAATGCTTAAAATAAGCTTTGGTGGCTCCAAAGCATCCTTAAGTCAATCTGGCAGCAGCATAGTGTTCTGATCATCTTTGGGGTGCTTGGATGCCGAACTTTGATATATAAGGACAGAGGTATTAAAGCTCCGATTTAAATTTCTGAGAGTAGAAAAGAACCTCATTGTTGGGGGAGGTCATAACTTAGCTAGAGTTGAATCTCCAACTTCATAAATACTAAAATGGAAAATTAAAATGGTAATATGATATTTGAGGAAGATGAAATAAAATGTACTATTTTTGTCCAAATCTCTATTTCACCATCATCTCTTCTCAACTGTACAAGAGCATGCTGCCGGTGGTTTCTAAATGAGGATTGAACATTTTAGCTAAGGTTGCCATCTAGGTACCGAACCCCGTACAAATATCATGCTAGTATAGTATCAATATGCATGGCATAGGGATCAGTTCAGAGTAACGAGACTTGGTATGCCCTCCATACTAAGTTTCGGTTTAGTACCAAGACAGGGCGATACGCACCGATTTGGCAAACCTTGGTTTTAGCATATTAACCTTGTCTAAATAAGGAAATTCATGAAAACCATTTGTATGTTTATTAACTACATATATGATTTAAAGCATAATAAAATGAGCAATGTGACAAAAGTAGTTTGTTTCTCTTTTCATTCATGGGAAGTCTATTATATGGTCATGTGACAAAGAAATGCATGT
The DNA here is from genome assembly GCF_009389715.1 of Phoenix dactylifera. NCBI lineage: Eukaryota > Viridiplantae > Streptophyta > Magnoliopsida > Arecales > Arecaceae > Phoenix > Phoenix dactylifera. Next base: position 57,163 of record NW_024068145.1, read on the forward strand.
ATAATACAAAGAAACAATATAAACAAAAGAATCAGTGGAACAATCTCGATATTTTTACAAGCGTTTCATCTTGTTTTAGAAGCACGTCTTCAATCTTAATAGCTCGGACCTTAAAGCCTCATGGCTTTCTTTTGGCCGGGTTCACCGACTTAAGACTTAACTTCTGCAAAGCGAAATGTGAACATCACATTGATTTCTGACACACCAATTGCTTTATATGTTTGTGTTCAGTATCCCTTTGGAAAATAAGAAACACCCCTACTAACTAAATTAAGCATTGAAAGAAATGGCAAATGTGTACTATTTAAAGATATTAACCTATGAAATTCCTCTCTTCTTCTCCAAACTCTAGAGTTCGAAGTCAGACTATTTTGATTCTTAGCCAGAGGAGTCCAGCTCCATGCCCCTCTGCAGAGATAGCTGCTGGTACGGAGTATCCTGTGACAGTTAATGCCCTAGAATCACATTGTCTGAGGCTTATGCCCTGTACTCCAAGTCTCCAATCCCCCTAAGGCTTTTTATTTAATGAGATATTTTCCCAAAAAACTCAATAGGATGAGGTCCATGTATATCTGAAAGCAAGTTATCGCTGTTAATAATGATGAATCTGGATTTGGTCGAGGTTGTGGCAAGCTAATGATGCACGTGGTGCATAACCGGCTTGATCACAACAGCAAATAAAGATCAACTAGAAAAGAAGATCATGAAAAAGCTGTAAGAAATTTCAGATCATGATAGCAGCAGCATACGCATCTTGACCATTTGGGGGTTCCTGGGTGCTGCAACTTTTTTATATAAGGAAACTACTAAAGTTAGTATGTTTCGGTCTCTGGTTGCTTGTACCTCAATAACTGAAAGACATGAAATCTAGGTTGCCACTTTGGTTTTTCATGTCTTTTTGTCATCCTTCCTCAGCCTCCACTTCTCAACTCTACTATAACATGTCGCCAGTTATTTTCCAGTTTAGAATTAAATTTTTAGCACCTTATCCTTGTATAGCTAATAATGGCATCCAAAAGGCTCAAATTTTGCTAACTAAACAGCGAGCATGAGACTCATGCAAAATATTCAGTTTTTTTTTTTTTTTCTGTGCATGCATGGGAATTACACGTATCAAAGAATATGGATGCAAAAACACAATTAGGAAAATCAGTCATAATCCGGGAAACAAGAGTTATTAGGAGACGTACTTCCCAATAAAACTATCTCAAATAGAATGAAAATAAACTCTTTTATAGAGACAAAAATTAAGAAGGGGTTGGTGAGTCCACGAATGATCTTGATGCTTCTCTAACAGCTATACTTTAAAGCAATGCATGTCATATTATGTTTTCAGGCGTAACAAGAAGATTTCCATGTTCCCTGCCGGCCAACTCCAAATTTTTCCAAATATCTAAAACTATAACATGAAAAGTATTAAGATATTTACCAAAAAAAAAGTATTAAGACACCAAGAACCGCATACGCACATGCCCATTCACTCCAATAAAATTAGAACCTATAGAAATAGAATCCACTCATGCGGAAACCAAGACCTCAATCCAAGAAACCTCGTGACGCCAAATTCCTAGAAGCCCCAAAATCAAAACCATATGAACAACCCAAAGAATCTCCAAAAAGCTCCCACCCTTCAACAACTACCCACGATGAAATCGAACTAGCATGACCAAGCCGCGATTTTTCGGAGAAACAAAATCCCACGGAAAGAGAATCGAAATCGATACACAAGAGGCGGGGATTTTAGGCATACGTAGAAGCACCTACAAGGAGGAAAGCAAAACCCTACCTCCAGAGAAGAAGACGGTTCGATCCAGAGAGGGCATTGCGATCTGACGACGTCGAGGACGGGAATGTCCGATCGAGGGCAGAGAGGCGCCGCCGTCGCCGACGCCGCAGCGGAGGATCGGGGGGAGGAGACGAAGGCGATGCAGAGGAAGACGAGGAGTGGGAAAGGCGAGACGGCCATGGAGCAAGGGAGGAAGGGAGGAGGCGAGGGATGGGGGTGGAGGCGAGAGAGAGGAAGGCGCTTTCTTTTTCTCTCTCTCTCTTTCTCTAATTGCGGCTCTTCGTTTTGTTCCGGTTTTATTTTCCGGTGGTCTTCTCTTCTTGCACCGCTGGTTTCGTTCTCTCTCTACTTCGCCAATCTGGATCTCTCACCGAGCCCTCTCCTGCCTTTTTGTAGCTCGAGCATGTGAGCATGGCCCTCCCCTCTCTTTCTATGTGACCGTAGCCGGCAAAAATTGCAACCCTTGGATGTTCCTTGATTTCCAAATGTTGCACACAAATCCTTCATGGGAACATAATGGTATATGTTAGCACTACATGGAAACTTGGCCTGCTGAATATGGGACGTCTAGCACACAACAGATGTGAGTATCACCCAATAAATCAAAAAATAAGATAGATAAAATAGATGGGACCTATACAGATCCTCACATACTTTCTTCATTCAAGCTCTGATGTCCTCGTTCCCTAGTCCACATAAATTATAGGTTGGATCCGCTCTGATACCATTTGTAACAACCCAGTATCTCATCCAAAATGTCTAGCCGGAAGTTATTATTTAGGTTTCTTGATTCTAAATAAATACCCAATATCTACCAAGTAAATAACCGATGTGGTATTAAACACACATCCGCACAAATTTTCATATAGGTGCCCCATGCAGGATCTTTCCTGCTTGCTCTCTTTGCTCTCTCTCTCTCTTCTGCTAGTCTCTTCTCTCTCCATTTCTCTTCAAAAATCATGCTCTCCATTTCTCTTTAAAAATCCTTGCCTCCTTTTCTCCTTCTCTCCTTTTTCCATTCGCCACCTTTAATCTGCGCTCCACCTCCAATATTGCCGGCAACGCTATTTCCTCCGCTCCACTCCCCTCTCTTCTATCCCCCATTAATGCATGACTTCCTCTTGCTTCTCAGCTCCTCTCTCTATCCTCTCATTTCTTGTTTTGCCCCTACCCCCACTCTTATCCTAGCCAAGACCCCTACTGGTGTGACATTGGTAGGCACATCAACAATCACAATGGCTGGAAATTTTATAAATTTTGAAGAATACCAAAAAAAAACATGATTTCAAATGTAAGCTCCTTCCTTTAAAACTTTTTTTTATTTATGGTCTTCTCAGGTAAAAAATAAAAATTCTCAGGTAAAAAATAAAAAAAATTATTATTATTATTTTTGGAGAAAATTGAAATGTTTAAAATGTTTATTTTTTTTTTTTGTGCCGATTATCATTTGCCCCTACAAATGCTATTTCTCTCATCCGTTTCTTAAGTTATTTTCCTCTCAGTATTTTTCTCTGGACTCTCTTCTTCTTGATTTCTTCTGACTTTGGATCTAACCTTGAATAAAGTCCTAAACTAGCAAAAAAAAAATCTTCGAGATAATTCTGCTCTCTTATTTATCGTCTCCATATTTCTCTCATGTCTAACGGGATGTGGAGAATATCGATAGCTTTAATGTATCCTTCAAGACCTACACGCGCGCGCATATATATATATATATATATATATATATATATATATATATATATATAGTCCTCACCTAGCAAGGAATAAATAGTCAGTACCGAGAAATCAATGCTAACATAGATTAAGTAAAGACTTACAATTTACTAGATAAGTAAACAAGTGAGGTTTCATCTCTGATTTTCTATTTTGCAGATATGAGAGGACTCAAAGCATGTAGTGGTCAAGATCTACATGGCAAGGATAAAACAATAAACTTGAAATGATTTTAAACAGTAAGTCTAGAATAGTAAACGTAAAGCTGTACAAATAAGCAGCAAAAGTCCCATAACATGGTGGTTGGGTTGGGCCTACTTCAGCGTAAATAGCAATGAAGAAGGATAAAAGGAAATTCAACAAGGATTAAATAACTAGTGTTCGGAAACAAATACTCTAACATGGAGCTAAGAAATACTTGTAGTCTACGAGATGATCATAAAAAGTGACCTCATCTTCTACATCCTTCTTTGCAAATTTGAGTAAATACTTAATACAGAGCAACAAATACCTACATGATCAGGGTAAATAGTAACCTTGAAATGATAACTATTAAGTTTAAAACAATAAGCACTAAATTTATACAAATAAGCAACAAAAGTTCGGTAATATAATGGTCAGGTCAAGGATGCTTCACAACAAATAGCAATACAGAAGGGTAAGAAAAAGTTAGTAAGGAATAAACATTTAGTGTTGAGTAATAAACACTAACATAGAGTTAATAAATACTTGTGGTCTATGAGACAAGCACAAAATGTGAGATCTGATTCTGTGACTTCCTGCTGGTAGATTTGAGTAAACATTTAGCACGAAGCAGCGATAAATATATGCACGATCAAGATAACGGTAACCTTGAAATAATAAACATTAAGTGGTTGGTTTGGCCGGAAGCAATTAGTCATTATGGAAGCCCATTAGTTTATGTCATTCAAGTCGAACCATTTGTACATACGCTATCGTATCTCAGAGATCAAGATTCTTATTTTTATGGACGCCCACATTAGGGCTCCTGTCTTTATTATATTTTTTATATTTTTTTAATTTGGCGGGATGCACTTATGCTAGAGTTATATAAATTATTGTTAGAAGAAGAAGAAGAAGAAGAAGAAGAAGAAGAAAGAAAGAAAAAAAAGAAAAGAAGAGGAAGAAGAAAACTTAACGAAAAGAAACAAACTTAAGAGAATGGCCGTCTTCCTCTGCTTTACGGACGCCAAAAGCATTGGACTCATAAAAGCGAACTCCCATTCCTCCCTCGCCCCTTCTGTGGTCTGATAGCGCTCCACGTAGGCGTGTGGGGGTATCCAGTTTACCCTTTCGCGTCCCCTAAACGCCCACCTGAGCCTAGCGGAGAAGAAGAGACCCCGGTGGATGGCGGCCAGCGGCGGCGGCGGCGGAATCCGGCCGGAGCTCGGCGGCCGGATTGCCCCGAGGGAGTGCGAGTCCTGCCGATCTGTCCCCGGCATCCCCTTCTGCCGCGTCGAGTGGTCCTTCCTCTGCACCGGCTGCGCCGCCCTCGTCCACGGCCACAACTGGATCGTTGCCGTCCCCCCAAACCCCAACCCTAACCCCAATTCCAACGCCTATCCCTGCCCGTACGCCAACCCTCACCACGTCGTGCAGCTGTGGTCCGATGAGGAGGCCCCCTCCGCCGGTGATCCTGATGACGGCGCCAACGGGGCGGCCGGCTCCAGCTACGGCGGGGGAAAGCGGAGGCGGCGGTCGGCCGGCTTTGCGGCGACCGGTGGGCCGGTGGCGAGCGTGATGAGGCGCAAGGAGAAGCGGAAGAGCCGCAAGTTCGAGAAGACGGTCAGCTACGAGACCCGGAAGGTGTATTTGGACCTGAGGCCCCGAGTCGACGGGAAGTTCACCAGGCCGGACTCCGGTGGCGACGAGGCGAGGCCGGACTCCGGCAAGGAGGCGAGGGCCGATACCAGTGAAGCCGGGGGAAAGGCCAGATGCTAACGAGCAGCTGAGGTCGGATGCGAGCGAGGTGGTGAGGTTGAATTCGAGCGACGAGGTGGGGCTGCCGGAGGCGGGAGAAGAGGAATTGAGGCAGTTGGATGCTGTTGATGAACTGAGGTTGGAGGGATACTGATGGCGGGTCTTGGGTTGATCAACACTATCTGGGCTGGTTTGTTCAACAGAAATTTTTTCCAAGAGAGGTAAGACAGAAATTTGTCTTTATATTGGAATTTGTAGAATTACTAATAATTGCTTTGTCGAAACTTTTAGCTCAATTTAATGTTTATGACTGTGATTGCGTACATTTGTTGTGATTTAAGCATTAAATCGGAGCTCGAGAAAAAGAAGGTCAGGATTTATTCTTTTAGAAGTTGTGCTTATTGAATGTTGAGAATTTGCTTGTGTTCAAGAGGAAGGAATCCATCATTTAAAATGACTTAAATCAATGCACATCTCGCCTTGTGGTGAGGTGAGGCTTTCCAAAAGCTTCATATGTTATGACTTAAATTGTAGTGATGATTCACTGTTATGGTTACCCACAGTAGCTTCATATGTTAATGAGGCCTTCAGTTATTTAGTCACAGTGATCGTTAGGTAATGTATATGGTGGCGTGATCAAGGAGTGTATAGCCCATATGGAAGAAGTTTTTCAGAGTTAGATATTGTAAAATATATAGGTCTAGAACGCATCTGGTTCCGACTAGATAACCCTTCTGGAGGCATATCTTATAAAGTGACAGCATCAGAAGTGAAGTGGGATTCGAGGTCAGTAAAGGGATAATATGGCATAAGAAGGATTAATCTTAAGCTTGAGAATATTCTCTCTAGTCTTGTCATTTTTAAGGTGGATGTCCCAGTTGAGAGATTGAGACTTTGGGTTGGTCTACTGCTCTTGAAAAAGGTATTTATTATTTAAGGAATTTGAGGAGCACTCACTTTGCTATCACTCTTAAAAACAATGCAATCTGCAATAGAAGTTTTTCAGCATACAAAGCTAAGATATTCTTTGTTTGGAGTGTTCCTTTCCCATCATTGCAAATCGTGAAGCATGCCTTCAGAGTCAGCTAGAAGTGGGTTAAAAATTGTTGGCTTGTTTTAATCAAGCCTTCAATATGGTTCTGATCCTGGTAGACCTTCTCATCTATTAGAATGCTTTAGAAGGAGGAAAGGATGGAATTCTGTAAGCTTTATTCTCATGAAGATGAGAACATTCCCCATGTTTTACGTTCTTGCACCTACTGTGGGTCTAGGTGAGTTTTTGGTTGGCTACCAATACTAGAAGACTCTAAATGCCTCTTCCAATTTCAATTAAAGGTATACATTTTCCACTCTATTTCAGATGTTGCACGACGACTATAGTAAGTTTGGCGTCCCATAAATTCTGAGAAACTTTGAACGTAACTAAGAGAAAACGCTTAATAGGAAGTTGTACTAGTTGGTAAGATGCTAATTATGACACGCGCAAGGAGTATGAAAGAGCCTCATCAAAAATGCAGTATATCTATAATCTTCGATGGTTGCAGTTTGTTAGATGTTTTTCAGAAGTTCTGCCTATCTTAATTGGGGTTTATCAGTGAAATGTATGAACAAGTTCTACCAGAATGCTTTCCATGGCCGACCCACTCCCATCATCAAAATAATTACCGATCGCCTCAAACCGAAAAAGAATAGTCAGTTGCATTTGATCGAGATCAGGACCCAATTCGAATTTGGATCTTGACATGTCGGTTGTTTTTAACCGTAGGCATCTCGCATGAAAAGTCAAATCGTGACCTACCTGGCGACCTTTCCTATTCCTGAAGTGAATTAATCTGCATTTCGATCGCATCTCTGGTCCTAGGAATAGTAGCAGCTGCTGGAGCAGGACTGGCAGGCAGCATTAGCAATAGGAGCATCAATAGTAGCAGTAGGAGCAACAGGAAGGAGCCGTAGGAGCACTTTATAACAGCATTGAATCCAATACAAGGTTTATAATTACTGAGATCTCAGCCATTGTAGAGGTTGTCCTATATCAAAATGGACCAAGATCCTAGTTTATTTTTGCCAGGATAGGAAATTTGGAAAGAACAGAAAAGTGACGAGATTTTTGAGATCTCAGCTGGTATTGCAGGAACCAATATTTTTGAGATCTAGGTTAAGAGAGTAAGCCCTGAATAGCTTCTATTTTAACAAAGTGATTGAATAATTAATAATTAGAATATTGATTTAAAATTCTAGAAATGCGTATTAGGAAATCTTTGCCAATATTTAAATATCATTTCGGCTGATATTGAAATACGTTGGTCTATATTAACCGATATAATATGGGGCGAAATATGGGTTATATTGCATTGGAGACTGCCTGATACCAATACAAGCTATCTTAAGCTGTGATATTGGTTGAGATGAAAACTTTGACGCTATATCATGAATAGCAATAGGACTAGCAGGAGCATCAGCAGTAGCATTTGCAATAGCTTGAAGAGTAGGAGCAGCAACAGCAGAAACAGCAATAGCAATGGCAATTGCAGCAGCGGTGGCAGTAGTAGGAGCAGCAATATTAGGAACATTAGCAGCAACATCTGCAGCAGCAGTAGCTTAAGTAGGAAGTAGTATTTTCACTTGGACCATATATCACTATTCACTAACTGTATAATAGAAAGTAGCGATGATGTGCGACCATGCCAATTTTCCATTCTGTTGGGTCAAATGTAACTAAAATGCTGAAGTAATTGCAGTGCAATCTACCCATGAAAATCTCTGACAATCAGGTGCTAGCGTAGGCATTTTTCTTCACATTGTATAAAAGTTGTTTAAAATTGTGATTTTAGCTTTCTTTTGCTTGTTACATCAATAATAATAATAACAATAATAATAATAATCAGAAGACTTGCATAATCAGCATGCTAGAATCATTAACCTGTTGAAACTTGAAAAGACTCTAAGATCACCTCAGAACTTGTTATTTATAATTAAATAGAGTCCACTTACTCCATGCAGTGGCTTCCTTTTTACAAGTTAGCTATTCGTTTGTTTGCTATTATCTTCATGCGAAGAGCTGTTTACATTTTCTCACTTGAAACAGTACTGTTTCTTCATTTGGTTTTGCTAGTTGTCTTTGCTCCCCTCTTGTTGTTGAACAGTAAATTTGTACTTCACTCAACCTGCCCCTCGATGGACGTGACTTTTATGTGCTTTTTCCCTCTCAGGTTAAGTGGCTTGGAGGCAGTTCCATGTGCCTCCTCTTAAGGAGCTCCATTGATATATCTGGTGTTCTTGTATCATTTCAGTCATTGCCTAGTTAAAAGACCTTCTACCCATCATTAAATGCTCTCAAGCAAAATGTCTAGCCTCTTTGCTGGAGAATTAGCAGGTCTGTTAGCTTCTTTATGAACTTGCCTCTATATAAACTGTTCGAACCTGTATTTTTTTTTTTAGTTTAATTTGTTTGAGAAACAAAATGTAATGAGAGGGGAAAAGAAGGAAACAATCTAATGAATGGAAGCCTGGCAGCAACCTAAAACTCATGTCAACTGATCGTAGAACTCGTAAGGCCTGGTCCTAATATGGAAACCTAATTAGTGTTTCAGCATCAGGTGCTTGGTTGACGTGCTATCTTTATTTGCTGAATGATACTGATACTGATTCTCTAGAATGAGCTGATGTCGATGCTAATTGTAATACTATATTTAATGATGAACACGGCTGCCTCTCACTAGAAAGCATGTTATTTAATGGCTGCCTAATCCCGAACTAGACTTTTTGGTTTAGGAGCAAGCTTGATCTGTGGCCTGTTTTATTCTCCTGCTATGAACCAATTCTAAGAATGGTGTATGCTCGACTGCAGCAACTAACTTGACTTGCAGGAGTATCAACTTTTGATACTCCCGTCGTGCAATCTTAGAGCATGCAGAGGTGGTGCTACGTTTTGTGGGACTTCTATGCCTAGCTTTACTTGGTACATCGGCACTATTTTTTTTTTAGATTTTTTTTGCATAAATGTTTTTATAAAAAATTAAATTTATGTGAATACTCTCATAAATCACTGTTTTTTAAGAAAACGATTCTAATATAACTATTCTTCTAACATCCTTAATAAAAACTATATTTATTTTAATTAAAAATAAAATAAAATTTGAAATTATTTTTTCGTTTCGATTGTTTTATAAATATTTTTTTTGCACAGCTACTCATTAAGAATATTTTAATTATTTTAATTTGAAATTGTTAATTTTTTAATGGTAGTAGATGGCGTCAGTACATCCGTAAAAACAAAAATAAAAGAAAAGAATAACAAAATAAATATTTTATGAGGGTATTTAGAAGAATATTTATATAAAAATAGATATTTGGAGGGGTTTTTGAAAGCTTAAAAAAGGTAATTTCACCATGCCCTAAAGAATGGGGAGTATAATTATTGTATGCCTAACCACTTAATGACATCCATGCCACCAAAGGGTTCATCTAATGTACTTCTAGTAATAAATGTTTTGTTGCGGGCACACGGCATCAAAACCTAATCTGGACTCATGTTGTGAAGTAAAATTCCAACTTGTGGGCATGATTAAACTCTAATTAGTCACTGGCGGGCCACCTTCCACCGTGATGATTGGGTGGGTGAGTCGGAGCTCATCTTGTCGCTACGCTCTTGATTTCACGCTCCGCCTGTCCCCCAGTCAAAAGGCGGTAGGTGGGTCGCAGTCCTGATGATCCCTCCAAACAAACGGCCCAGATCGATCCATCGTGATAGACCAATGGCCTGCCATCCAGCTCATGCTCCCCAACTTACACCTGTCGTGCGATACCGTACCATGGTCCATCGATCCTGCGGTTCTGAAAGGATTCACCATCCACCATTGGATCACCCACTCGTCGATTTGAGATGTGTGCACGGGAGGGATGACGGAGTTCCGATCGCTTTCAGATCTGTGCGGTGGGTGATCCGATTGTGGATTCACGGAAAGGTACAATCGGAAAATATCACCACGGTGGTGGTATTCTCGTAATTCTCCGAAGAAAACAGGGGGTAACAGCTCACCGCCAGCATGGCATTCATTTCCCCAAACTGCCCCCATACTAAGATAAAATTGCCATGATGTGACTTGAAAAGATCCTGGGAATAAGGACTGTGGTGTGGTCTTTTCTGTACGGCGGTGAGCCGACCGAACGCGGTGGGGCCAGTTGCGGACTTCAAAGCAATAATGAAATCCGGTTAATAATAAGTGGGCCCCGGTTCTTTTCATCTTTCTCGTCGTTTCCTTCTTTAAAAATCCTCTCCGAGCGAAACAAAGTCTCGCGGGCGCGTTTTTTTAACTTCTTCTCTTTTTTTTATCTATCTCGCGGGTGGAGTGGGAGAGGGAGAGGGAGAGGGAAATCTAGGGTTAGGGTTTGTGAGATCTCGGGAGGAGGAGGAGGGTAGAGATGAGGGAGATTATAAGCATCCATATAGGGCAGGCGGGGATTCAGGTGGGGAATTCTTGCTGGGAGCTCTACTGTCTCGAGCATGGCATCCAGCCAGATGGCATGATGCCCAGGTTTATTTTGTGTTGAAATTTCGTCTATATCTCCTTTAAACTTCTCTTCTTTATGGTTCTGTGCTTTGATTGTGTTTAATTTGCTTCGATCACGGTCTACTCCAATGGATCTAATGAGGAGTTGAGAAGGCTAATTTTGGATTGTTACGAGGCCCAAAACTCTTCCTTGCGTCCGCGGGGTTGGGGGCGGGTTACATTTCCCGCATCTTTTACCATCAATTTCAGCCTCTTCTTTTTTTTATTTTGCAATTGGAGAACGGTCGGTCTCTAATTACTCGAAGCTAGCTGAGAAATATGTTGTTAAATTCGTCTATTTTAGGAATATTGCCAATCTCTTCAGTTTCTGAGTTGAATGAGATGTTGGCGGTTATTATTGGTTTCCTCTGCGAGGAATTTGGTTCAGGATGTGATATTGAAAGATCATTATCATCTATTGCCCAAAGGAGGCTTTTTTATTGACATAATAAATAACAGCGCAGAGGTACAACAATTTGGCCATCGTTGATTAAAAAAAAAAAAAGATTTTGATGGTCATGGGTAGAGTGGAAGTGTTTTAAGTTTTGCTAATAGTGAATGATTTGAAGATGCTATCGAGTGTCTTGGAATCCTCTGGTGTGTTCTTTCTATGAACTGGGTGGTTTGGCTGATACTCTGAGCTTTGATGTTCCCTGCAGTGATACTTCGGTAGGCATTGCACATGATGCCTTCAATACCTTCTTCAGCGAGACTGGTGCCGGCAAGCATGTGCCTAGGGCCATATTTGTGGATCTGGAGCCCACCGTGATCGATGAAATTAGAGCTGGGGCTTATCGCCAACTCTTCCATCCAGAGCAGCTCATTTCTGGGAAGGAGGATGCTGCTAATAACTTTGCTCGAGGACACTACACAGGTAGAATAAATAAGCTTGGTAATCTTTTAGATGCTATTAGAAGAAAGTCTTGTCTGCTCTTGATTCTGGCTTTTATTGGTTTGTGTTTATGGGCTGCAGTGGGGAAGGAAATTGTAGATCTCTGCCTCGATCGTGTCAGGAAATTGGCAGACAACTGCACTGGCTTGCAAGGTTTTCTAGTTTTCAGCGCTGTTGGTGGTGGCACTGGGTCTGGCTTGGGTTCCTTGTTGTTGGAACGTTTGTCTGTAGATTATGGGAAGAAGTCGAAGCTTGGCTTCACCATCTATCCTTCCCCACAGGTAATAATATGTTGTTTGAATTCTCTAAGTGTTGGTGTCTCATCAAATGTTTGACCTGTTATGTAAGCTTCTTCTTTATGATACCATCGAGGAGCTTGTGCTGTTCATCCTGATGTACCTTTTTGTCAATAGTCTTTTGTTATGCATCCTTTGAGGCTTTATAACTCCATAATCTTGTGAGAGTCTGTGGCGGTGGAAGACTTGCTTGAGGAGAGCTCATTAACGACATGTTAGTTAGTGACTTAGAGGTATATCATGAGCCATTAAAGTGCACGAGCAAATTAGAGAACAGATTTCCAAAATGTCTACCATTATTTGACAAATGCATTTTTGGTGTTTAGAAATAGACTATTGAAAATTTAATGCTTAATGTATTATCAAACCTGAAACATACCGGCAAAGTTTTTTTTTTCATTAGTAAAATCTCTGGGAAGGTAAGATTTTTCAGTTGTGACATATTGTAGCTCAGTAGGTGTAACAACTAATAAAAAGTATTTTATCTATAGCTTTTTCAGAGTCTAGCTGTCAGAGCTTTAGTGTCATATGGGAAAACATGCTGCCAAACTGAGACCCTCCAAATTTTGAGTTGTCTTTGGATCAGCTTTGATAGTTGCCAATGGAAGACCTCCAACTATAAAATTGTTATATTTATTATTTTAGGATAAAACGTATGCCTGTGGGCATGCACATAACCTGCACTCGGGGCCATCTATGGGCACAAGGACGTGTGGGTATGGTGAGTAGGGCCATTGTGGCGGTAGCTACTTACCACTAGGTTGGTGGTTATTGCTATCATCGTCTTTGGTTTTGCAGAGCGGACTTCTTAATGTAGTCATTTTTGATTGCAGGTTTCTACAGCAGTCGTCGAGCCATATAACAGTGTTCTTTCTACTCATTCCTTGCTCGAACACACAGATGTTGCAGTTCTTTTGGACAATGAAGCGATTTATGATATCTGCCGCAGGTCCCTGGATATTGAAAGGCCAACTTACACCAACTTGAACCGTTTGATATCGCAGATCATATCCTCCTTGACAACTTCTCTGAGGTTTGATGGAGCCATTAACGTTGATATAACTGAGTTCCAGACCAATCTCGTACCCTATCCCCGGATCCATTTCATGCTCTCCTCATATGCCCCTGTTATCTCTGCTGAGAAAGCATACCATGAGCAGCTTTCAGTGCCTGAAATCACAAATGCGGTGTTTGAACCTTCAAGCATGATGGCAAAGTGTGACCCAAGGCATGGAAAGTACATGGCCTGTTGTTTGATGTACCGTGGAGATGTCGTACCCAAGGACGTCAATGCTGCTGTAGCAACAATTAAAACCAAGAGAACCATCCAATTTGTCGACTGGTGAGTTTCCACAATTGCATTCCCCTTTCCTCTTGTCGATCTGTTTTTGCGAGATTCAACTACATGGACTATGGAACTGACTACATTGTTTTACTGTCAAGGTGCCCGACTGGTTTCAAGTGTGGAATCAACTATCAGCCGCCCACGGTGGTCCCGGGCGGCGATTTGGCCAAGGTGCAGCGGGCTGTTTGCATGATCAGCAACAACACCGCGGTGGCAGAGGTGTTTTCGCGAATTGACCACAAATTTGATCTCATGTATGCCAAGCGTGCATTTGTTCACTGGTATGTTGGAGAAGGGATGGAAGAAGGGGAGTTTTCTGAAGCCCGAGAGGATTTGGCTGCCCTTGAGAAGGACTACGAGGAAGTTGGGGCAGAGGGTGCAGATGATGATTTGGACGACGGAGAAGATTATTGATTTGCTGGAATCGTTAATTAGGGAGTGGTGTTTTTGTGGCTTTTATCTGTGTCCTTCACTGTTTGTGCATTATACTCTTGTTTTACACGATTAATATGGTTTCTTGCTTTGTATTGTGCTCTCTTTATTTTTGAAGTTATCTGTGGCCTTTTATATTATTCAGTTATTTCAGATTCAGCAGTGTTATGAGATATGCTGTGTTTTTATTTTTCCCATCATTCTGATCCAGGACTTGGTGATTGCTGACTTGGGGATTACCAGGTCTGAATTGGATAAATGACTGCTGTAAGGGAAGTTAAATTGTAGCTTGAAATTTGGCTAATGCAATGTAATTGGCAACAAACAAGAGAGAGCAAGAAGAGGGCAAAAAAATTATGAGTGAAAAAATTATGCTCCGACTCATTGGGATTTTTGTGCAATAGCTCCAATTCTTAGTTCAAGGAGTCCGTGTTTAATCAGTAAGTTTCTTGTTGAAGTAAGATAGATGGAAATCCAATTGGATATGGCTCGATAGCAATTGTATCCGGCTCTTGAAACATTATTCATGATTTATGTTTTATTGTCAGAAGTTGGTCATCTTGGAGAGAAAAAAATGGCAGCAAAAAGAATCTTGAAGCTAAGCTAAGACCAGTGAAAGGGATGACTGACAGGTCAAATTCGGAGCAGTTTTCCAAACTAAACCGACTATTCTCCATCTTCCATTGTGGAGTTCTGAAATGTGAAAATTTAATTATTGGACAACTAAATTCTTTAGAAATCTACTCTGCTGAGACGAGTGATTGCGATCATAATATTACTTAATGATGGGAGATTTATTCCGCCTTTCTTCTGAAATACTCATATACAGGTGAGTAGCAATTCTCTGGATTATTAATCAAGTGGTATTGGAGGCAATCCTAACCAGCCATGTCATGCTGGGAGCATCAGAATCGTTAGACAAAACCACGGAACAATTAGCCATATCAATCACCTGGTGAAGCACTTTCTGATGTTCAAACATCAAACCTTCTATGAAGGGAAGAGGGGTGCAAGCACTAGGTTATAATCCTATTTGCAAGATCATGTTCACATTAGAATTTAATGAGCAGGTTTGGTTTGTGTTCATAGTTTTTTTTACTTATTTTATATTTGATCCGATTCGACCTGATTGCCACCCCAGTGTAAAAATCATTGAAAGCTCTCCCAATGTGACCCCTAGTAGTGTAAAAATCATTGAAAGCTCTCCCAGTGTGACGAGAAAGGTAAGATAGCAAAAGGATGAAAATAATAGATCCTATCAAGCAAGTCACTTAGCTCACAAAAGCCAAAATTTCTAAGAAGTTAATAGCAGTTTGAGGACCACAGTCATAAAGGACCACTTGCTATAAAAATGAGCTCAAGAGAGACCATGGAGGCATCTTTTGTAGCTCACGGGCTTCTAGATTCAAGACTCAAAATATCTTGTAGCAGTTGAGTTCGAGAGCAAGGGAGTTCAACGCACAACGTATTGGATGCCACAAGGTCGAAACATGGTTTTTGTGCCTTGGTACCAATCCAAGAGCAGCGGCTTTAATTACAGAGGGCAGTATTTCATGATCTTCTCATATCGCACTCATATAAAGAGTTCGAAAAGGAGGACCAGCCTTCTAGGAGAGGAGGACACTTATCAGATTAATTTAGTTTATGTAGAGAATATTTTCTTATTATTTATACCAAATATATTTTAACAGGAGTTTGAGTAGGGTTGGAGTTCTTATTTATGGAATTTAGAGAATGGTTGCATTCAGATTAGCTCTAAAATTATGGTGAGAGCTGTCAAAGGATGTCTATCATCTACGTAATGCAATGTTTTTTTTTTCCCCATTTTGCCCGGGATCTTACAAAGTTAAAAGGGGCATCTCTTCTTCCTTCAAGGAAGATTTTTTTCCTAAAATTGAGTTATAAACCCGTAGGATGCTGATTTCTGCCTGAAGGTGAGGACAGTTCCATTATTTGGTGTTCATAAACATTTGCTTCTGAAACTAGGTTTCTAAGAGCGCAGGAAAAAGAAAAACCTCAAAATTTGTATCTTATTCGCTCTCCACATTAGCATGTTGAAGTATTTTGAAGCATGCAATCCTCCATCATTAATCCTTTATCTAAGACAATGGACATGAACATGTTCTTGGATTGACAATACTTTGAGAGAATCCTTGGCTGATAATTGTTTCGCTACTACCTCCACAATAACATCCTCTTTATTTAGCAATCAGAATGATGTAGCACTGAAGGTCCTGTTGGTGTGAGTAGGACTCAGTGCATGGTTTGGCGTTCTTACCAACTACCACTTCTTAGGACAGATCATCTATGTCTCATTCTGCATCATGCCTTAACTACTGCATCATATAGAAGTTCTCATTAACAAAAGCTAATTCATTCGGCTTGCAAACCATACTGGATCTTATTAACAAAATATTGGTCTGGCTGAGCAAAAGTTACAGCCAATTTAATAGACACCACTAGACTGAATTAATCTGATGTCAGTCATCCGAAAGACCAATTACCAGCAATCCATATTCCATCTATATGTCAGCTAATAAATCAAATATATGATCTGAGCTCTAAAATGACATTTGATCAGCTCTCAACCTGACGTCAACCCCGATCATCGCCGATGAATAAAGAAATAAAAGGAACTAATATGCTGACAAGCATTTACACCTAATTTCTTACTAAATGTATGAGATGAAAGGAAAGGAAGTTCCCAGCACAACTGAAGTTCCACATCAAAATGAATTCGGGTACTCAATTCTAAAAACTTTGTTTTGTGCATTACACCCCCTACCCATCAAGATATCTCCATATACGTAAAACACAAAAAGTGTTTTCATAGGGGGGGAAAAAAAAAGAAAAGAAAAAAAGAGAGAGAAGAAGAAGAAGAAGAAGAAGAAGAAGAGAAGGTAGATGACCAGACCATCAAGTCCTGCAACTCAAGTGACATATAGGGGGAAGGTCCCATAAAGAATCAGAGGGATCATGCACTGTCTCCAAGTACTCCTGAACTCCATTCATTGCATAGAGTGATGCCGATATCTGCCTCTCCACCTTCATCCTATCAAACTCTGACAGCTCCGAGCTTCCATTGGGCAACTCAAATCCATCGAACGGAGGGAGGTGGTCGAATCCAGATTCGAACGCCCATGAATTATCCGATGGTGAAGAGCCCAATTCAAGCTCTTCTGCACCGTTGCTGAAGTATGGCCTATAGACTTCATCAGCTATTTGTTTTACTTGTTTCTTATCATGGCCAAGAGCGGAAGCACCGGTGCTGCCGCTGCTTTCGGCAGTGATGGTGCATGAACTAGTGCTGGTACTGAGACTAGCAGTAGGTACAGCAGTAGAATAGCTTGGAGAATGCTTGGTGGGTCGAGGATGAGATCCAGCTTTTCCGAGCTTCTTGTGGTCGAGGAGGTTGCGAATCCTCGTGGCCAGCGGGGAGTCGGAGGGGACGTGGGTGGTGAAGTTGGTGCGGGTGTTGGACCCTCGGAGGAGGCAGGCGGCCTCATCGTACGCTCGGGCCGCCTCCTCGGCGGTCTCGAAGGTCCCCAGCCACATCCTAATCTTCTGTGTGGTGTCCTTGATCTCTGCCACCCATCTCCCTGAGGGCCTTTGCCTGACGCCGATGAATTTTGTGCTGCTGCTGCTGCTCTCGCTCCTGCCCTTGAACTTGGTGGGCTTGGAGACTGGGACTTGATGCTGCCTTTGTTGCTGGAATAGGGGCTCCATGATTGAAGTGGTTGTTAGCACAAGAGTTTGGCTGTAGGGAGAGAGGGGAGGGGGGAGGATTTAATTTAAGGGAAGGGGAGGGAAGGAGGGGAGTATATCCAACGGGAAGACAGTAGAGGGCTTGTTCTGACCTCTCTGTCTGGTAGCAATTTGGAATTTATGGAGCTTTAGGATGACTGAGTTCCCAAGGAGACAATGATGCATTTTGTCACTTGGAGGAGTTTGTTTCAATGCCTTTTAGGAATGTTGTGGTGGACATGTTCGCAGCCTAGCTTGGTCTTGGTCATACATGCAAGAGACTGAGCGTTATTTGACCCAAGCAAGCAAACAAAACCCAAAACAAAAAAATATATGTAAATATAGAAATTCTAAGGTCTAGTTAAAAGCATGACATCGAATGCACGTCAATTTTTTGGTGAGCCGTTGCCCAGTATATAAAAAAACTCAAAGACCTAACTAGGAGCATTGCATGCAATGAAGATCATGTTTTGGTGGTCCATTCAAGAATAGCTTGTATGATGGTTTAAGTAGTCCTTCTCACGAAACAGCATGCATTCTAGTCCCACTTGATACTTTCTAATTTCCTGTTCTCTTTCTAAATTTCCTAAGTAATCTTCTTCTTTTTTTTTAAGTATACTTTCTTTTGTTCCTTGAATCAAGGTTGTGGACTTATGGCTCGGTGCACCTGTTGCTTGATCAAGTGTACCTATAGAGAGGACAATAGTGCAGTTAATTGGTTGGCACTTTATATGGCAGAATGATATGGATTCGTCGTATTCGTGATTTGATTGTGTCGGATACTTATCGATGTATCTACATTAGAGCTCTATGTTGTAGCTAATTTCTTAAAAAAATAAAAAAAAACGCTAACGATGAGCATTTGAGACGAGAACCAAATATAAAAGCTAAATCAATTCCCGTAGTTGTAGATATTATAACCTACATGGTACAGCATCTGTTGATTAATTGTAGTCGAATGAAGTTATATTTCAGCTATTTGATCATTTTGAGCTATTCAAACTCAAACCATGGTAGCTACAAGCTAATGTACAACCTCCATCGTAACTCGCATTATAGCTGATACTGAGTTGATGTTTTGAACTTTCCAAATCTCAAATTGAATACTAGATCAGAATCTAGGCGGTGAGCGGGCAAAGAACCCTTCAACTACGACACTTGGATCTCAAATCAAAGCCCACACTCCATGGACAGCTTCAAAACCCAGAACCATTTACCATATATTAATCAAATGAAAAAAAGAGATATCTAAGCAAAGATGCTGGTCTCTCCCACTCCACTAGTGCTTTAATTGCCTGGTCAACCCGGAACAGGAACCAAGTCATGGGAGCACGATTAATTGCCACCTGGCGACATGGGAGCGCTCGACGGTACCCGACGACATGGATGCACCTAAGGACGGTAGGGTCTACATTCCTAAAGAACCGAAGAAGAAAGGGACAACGTCTTTTGCCGCGCGGTACGCGGCTGGATGCCGTAATAACGGCCGTCGCTGTTATGAATGACTCGCACCAATAGCCATGCGCCTAGGGTTAGGTTTGTTGGGTCAAAAAAAAGAGGAAATTTTTAAAATTAAAATAAATAACTTTAAATAAAATGGTAACTTTTGATTAAATTATTTGTCTGACTTTTTTCATATAAAATAATGTTTCTTTATTTATTTTTAACTAAAAATAGTATTTTATTTTTTTTAATAAAAAATTCTAAATAGTTGCTTACATCACCCTTCTGTACAAGAAGATCCTATGATCAAATCTTGAGAGTATTTTTTTGAGAAGATAGTCAATGGAAATAATTTTATGAGACGATCAATGAACCTTTTGTTATTATTTTTTTTTAAAAAAAATAAAGAGAAGAAGTGTTACGAAATTGTCGGATCTAAAATCTTTCCAGAATATTTCGAAATGAGCATCAAGATAACTCCACTCTCATAAAAAAATAAAATAATAAAATTAGAAGAAAATTAAAAGAACAACATGGGAAAAAACTCAAGATATTTTAATTTAAAATAGTAATAATAATAGTAATAAAAATATCTATGATAATATTTAAATTATAGCTGAATAATTTAATTATTCAGGACAAACTCTGACAAACTCATTATTATTCAAATTGGCAGTGGGACGTCGCCGTTGAGCATCTAGTGCAACTTGCAGCAGTTGTTACGAATCTATCGTGCACGCCTCGTTTGTTAGAACATGCCACCCTCTCCCACCATCGTGAGTGGCATTTGTTAATTCTCTCTTAGCTTTGTTTAAACTATAATCGCCATAATTAAGAATAGTTTAATCTAATGATAATATATTTTAGGGTGAGGTGGTTCCTGCTTGGTCTTCTTCGAGGCATGGACTAAATAGAAGAATAAGGCCCCATGCGTTGCTTTCATTGTGCCTCGGTATTTCTAATTCCATTCGTAGACTCATGTGAGTCGAAGAAATAGATTCCTCTTGGATTGTAGGCTAGAAGACCATTTCTCATTACCATGTTTGTTTTCAATTTTGTCAATGTGGGCGCCCATAAATGGGTTGCCTTCAATAACGCCACTCCCGGGATGGAGTCTATAGATGAATCCTAGCCCTCTCAGCATCTATTATTTTTTTTATCCCCAAATTGAAGAAAGAAGTGGACTGAAATAGTAATCTTAAAAATGAATCTGCTTTATTGGTTAATTTTCTGAAAATAGTATCAATCTGCCATGCTTGATTGAACCGAGCCATACTACCAACACGCAGTAAAAGCTCCAAGCAAACGGAACTGATACATAAAGTCAGATGATGGATATGTTCACATCGTGACAGAGGAAAATCTGAACATTCACTATTTTTTTATTATATGGGGATTGGCGTTAGAACCGTAGGAAGCTATTAGCTGAAGATGTTCTCAAATTTTAAATGTGATAAGAGTTCATGAAACTAATATATTATTAACAAGAATTATACCTGGCGAATAACTAGAATAGCTCCACCGAGAAGATAATCGAAACGAAGAATTATCATAGATGCGAAACGCTATGCTGGTTCGAGCATTCAAAGTAGAAAGATACTAAACTTGTTCAGGTCTGCTGCACCATAAACAATCCATAGAATGTGGACTATTCAGGGCTACCAAGTTCATCTAGCATGCTCGTTACTGTCAAGGCAACCAACCTCCAGTATGGCCTTAAATCCTTCCTTGCTGACCACTGATTGCTCAACTCCAACATATGACTAGATTCCCAGAGTGAAATTTTCAAATATTCTGAGAGCATAGAAACAAATATAAAACGTTACGGGAGCGGCCTGCCGACTTGCAAGGCTTCCAGGTTTAGCAAATTGAGCATGTAAAGATGCAACTTCCAAACTTTGGAAAACCTTTTTCTGATGACTCTCAGTTTGTAGAACCATACAAAGCAAGAGGAATCGCCCTCACTAACATGTAAACACTTACAAACCAAAATCCCCTCCCCTCCACTTATTTTTACAAACCAAAATCCGATGAAGTAGGTAATCAAATTCAGATCTCTGGTACATCCACCATGGAACCCCACAATCAGAATAAGTTGGCACCTTCCATTTTCTAATTGCAAAGATGTTATCCTCCCTAGTCCGAAACTATTTACCTGTTGCAGCTCAAAGCCATTGATCTTATGAATCTACTTCTAATCTCTGCAATGATAGAAGCTTTATTAAGTACAAGACTCTGTAAACAAATGTAAAATTAAAGGGCACAGGCAAACATCTGCCTTTCACCTTGCGATAGACAACGGGCTTGTGGAACACCATACGTGGAAAGAGCGAACTAGGCATGACAAAAGGCATAACTTGAGCTCTCCACGTCCAACATAAGCCCAATTTCGAACGTATCTGTTATGAGAATCATTCATCCTTTCAGATGTTTTAGCATCCATAGATAACCTGATATCATCTGGCTATGCACACCCGAACGCGAGTATTCCAAAAAATGCAACCAATTTTTTAACCAGCAAGACCCCATAAAGCAACGTTCTGTATGACCAACCAATTCCTCCTTGCCAAAGAAGGTACGCTTCCAAAATTTTGCTTAACATACAAATCCCATAAATACAGGAGAGTCTGAAGAACTTACAATTACATACAGAAGGATGATTTTCACACTTCAATAGAGAAATAAAAGATCAAGCACCAAAATTGTTGCAGAACTATTTTCCACCAGGAGCATTCTATAGCCACTCACTTTTACCACTCTAGCCAATAATATAAACATGCATTTTACGGTCTATAATATACACACTCTACACCAAAATCACAAAATCTCTCGCCGAACAATAATATATCAACCGCAAGCAAACAATACGCTAATGGATGACATGACTCGACAAATTTAAGGACATACAAAGAATGGATTCCAATGATAAAAGATGTACTATAACCAGACAACCGACTCAAAGGAAAAACTATGATGACAAGACCGACTGCAATGCAAGCTGCTGCTGAGGCTGCAAGGAAGACCAGGTTGAAGCAAGGACAGATGGTGGCAGTGTTTGTTGGAGCTGCCTCAAAAGATTAATCATCCTGCCAGCAGTTTGTTCCGTGGCCAGATCCCTTCCTGCACATAAGACCTACACGGCAGAACAGCCAATTTCAGGGTGTGGACATGCAGGGAGGGAGGCAGGGGGGGATGGGAGAATTGGGATATTAACCAGCTTTATTCTTCAACAAATCAGTTAGTACCTTGACCATTTGCTGATGTAGAACAAAAACTAATTAGTGTTCCATCTTTTATTGCATATTCAAATCCTTGAAAGTTAAAACTATATAAAAGCAATTTAATTTCCAAATTTTTCCAATTCTAACCCTAAATAAATTTCTCTTTTAAAAGGCTTAAAACATACTAGATTTCTATAGCATAAGGGACTCCAAAAACATCTAAAAAGGATATCTCAGTACATTCGGACCCTCAGAACTTTCAAGGGAGTACAGTGAGATATCTCTAAACCAAGAAGCAAAGGTGAGATAGAATGCATAGAAAATTTTAAAAAAGTTAATTATCAGATAATTATTTTCAGATCTTTTCTGAATTCAGCTTTTAGTTAAATTATCCAAATCTAAAACCTTTAGCAGAAACGTGCATCTGAATGCGCAGTATAACTAGCACTTTAAAAAAAAGACAGAATTTTAAACAAA
Organism: Phoenix dactylifera; assembly: GCF_009389715.1. Taxonomy (NCBI): domain Eukaryota; kingdom Viridiplantae; phylum Streptophyta; class Magnoliopsida; order Arecales; family Arecaceae; genus Phoenix; species Phoenix dactylifera. The sequence continues at coordinate 80,005 of NW_024068145.1, forward strand.
ATTGAGGACCATCAGCAAAGTTAGCAAACAATGGGTGGATCACATATATAATCATTAGTTCATGAATTAATAAGTGTGGCAGCAAAACCCAAGGCTTTATAGCAGAGCAGAGGAAGGAGATTACCTCAGCAAATACAGAAATGATTTTAGGAAGATATTGATTGTTAGGACCCAAAAGCTCCCTATCTGACCTGTGAACAAGACATGACCTGTCAATCATTAGACTTTCACCACAAGAAAATAAATGACAGAATATTTATCATATAAAAACCTGTACAAGTCAGATAAACAAAGCAAAGACATGCACTTACCTTTCAACCATTGAACAAAGCTGCTCATGTACAACTTTGGCCTCGATCAAATCACCTTTTATTGGCAAGCAGTTTAACCAAGCAGGAACAACCTGGCAAGCATGAAAGGCTGTCATGACAAAAAAAAGATACCAATAGTGGTATTGCCTATTTTGCATTCCAACAGACAAATTGTCAAACAAAAAAAGGTGAGTCATCCCATGGATAAAGGGTTGTCATGAAAGGAAATAATGAAATCAGAATAATGACTGAAAAATATATTGATTTCCAAGGCCGAGAACCTTACTCTGCAAACACTCACACTAGTCAGTTGTGCCCTTTAAAATGCTCAATCTTGGCCGCAAAATGTGTACACACAAGCACAGCAGCTTGCACGTGTTATTATTTACAAGGTTGAAACAGAGTAATGGCCTGATCAACTTCGCATTTCAGCAAAACTTGCTATCAAGAAACTTGAAGCATCGCGAAGCATGCATCCTCAAAAACATTTAAAAACAGAACTTACAGGCACAGCCGTTAACATCAAGCCTTTTCCTAATTATTTGGTGTTGATTCTATGATTCTTCTTTAACCAATATTCTCAGATTTTTCCCATCCATGCATCCTAGGCTCATCCTCCTAGGCTCTTCAACACCATTCAAGCTCCTTTCCTAATGGGAAACACAGTTCAGCTAGAGGTCATGACAATATGGTCACCTATGCCGCAAATATGGTCACTGATAGAAATGAAGTCTATACAACAATGCAATCCTTCAGACAGGCCTAATTAGATTTTTTTTCCAAGGCTAGATACTGAATTTTACATATGATCTTAGTCAATTTATTTTACAGGCGAGCTACTGAACTTTACATCTAGTCCTAGATCGCCTCCTAGTCAATTGACTAATAGCAAGATTCAACAAAATGATCACATCTATTTGGTGTTATTCAAACAATTTCCAACGTATCAAGCAAACAGTGCCAACACCATCACATCTTGATAAAATTTAAGATCAAGCATGGAAGATTTAGTCGCAGTACAAACCAACAACCTTAGAAATCTTAAATACACTCAAAAAAATAATAACAATGACATTAATAAAACATCAAAGCATTGCGGAAAATATCCATTTTTAAAAATCTAAAAGAAAATTAATTTAGTAGAAAACATTAAGATAAAACAAGCATTTTGATCCTTCCTCAACATAAATAGCAAATAGCAAGATGCCTCGAACAGCAAATTTTCAAGAGAAGATGTTAATGAGTCAGATCTCATTTAGTCATTAGCCATCACAATTTAAGATCAAGCATGGAAGATTTAGTCGCAGTACAAACCAACAACCTTAGAAATCTTAAATACACTCAAAAAATAATAACAATGACATTAATAAAACATCAAAGCATTGCAAAAAATATCCATTTTTAAAAATCTAAAAGAAAATTAATTTAGTAGAAAACATTAAGATAAAACAAGCATTTTGATCCTTCCTCAACATAAATAGATGCCTCGAACAGCAAATTTTCAAGAGAAGATGTTAATGAGTCAGATCTCATTTAGTCATTAGCCATCACAATTTGTCACTGCATTATTGGAACGACAAATACAAACCTTATTCGAATATGCAGGATAGTTTATTTATATCACTCAGTGTCATTTGTTCTGATTAATGGCTACATCCTTTGTGAGAACAAGCTTTTCAATTATGTTGAGAGAGAGAGAGAGAGGATAGGGAAGAGAGAATAATTGAAAACTAGAAATACCTGAGCTGCATCAATACCATCCCTGTGGAACTGACAAATTTTTCCGAGAGCTGAAACAGCATTGTCATATGCCATCACATTGTCTGAATCCAGTGCATTAGAATGTCTAATAACATTATTTAGCCTTGAGAGAGCTTCTGTTGAAGGGAAAAGAAAATCATACAAACAATATTAATAATACCGCACCGAAGGGAAGCAAACAGACATGCAAAATATTCACAAATTTAATTCTATTGGGATACCTCCAACAAGCGGTCGGAACACAGAACCACCAAATTCAGCACAAACACCAACTCCATAAACAGCAGCCTGAAGACAATTACTTCTTGAAATTAACCTACTAACTTGGAAACGCTGATGGATATATATGGGTGATTTATCAAAGTAAAGTTGTATGTATGTATGCACGTGTGGGCTCTGAGGTAGTGCAGAGGAATAGGGTTAGCGAAGGGATTACAAACCTGTCTAACATCCGCATTCCCATCATTGCATGCTTCTAATAGGAAAGGAAGATAAGTATCATAATATCTGCTCAATGAAAAAAAAAAGAAAACATTAGACAAAAAATACTAGATTAAAAGCCTAACTTTCCAAACAGTTGAGTTCAAGAAACAAACTTACCTCAGAGCGGCTTCTCGACATTGTTCTGCAACATCATCAAAAATGCAAATGGCAATTCTTCTCTCCTCAGCTGTTTTATCCTTTCCCTGCATATATATACAGACCATGAAAAAAAATCCTGCTGAAGAAATTAACTGATTTACTGTTCTAACCATTGGTTGAGGAATTCAGAAACAGAAGCATTCTTTTATCTGATAACTAAAGGTTATTTCATACAAACAGGGTTAAGAACATTGCAAACAACATTGAATTTCAGAGGTACCAAAGCAAAATAGAAAAGGTATAAAATAACAAGTACAGGAAATTGAATCTTCTACCTAAATATCTTAGGATGGCCACAAGCATAAAGATAACCAAGCCAACGGCAAGTACTGCTTTTGACTACCAGGTTCAGCGCAAATGGATAATAACATCGAATTAAGAAAATCCAAGATTACATATAGGACACGCTATGTAAAGGAACTGGAGATGTCCCAATTTCTGCATACACTCAAATTATATAAATCTGATGAAAAGAGGCTGGTTAAATATGCAATGAAAAGTTGTCAACGTATGGAGCTAGCTTTTTTGATGTTTCCAGGCAAGGTTCGCCGTACCGGTACCGAACCCCGTACCGGTGCCGCACTAGTATAGGCATACCGAGTGTCGGTACGGTACGGTATCTGGTACGCCAGGCGTACCGACATTGGTGTACCGATACCGGTACCCATCGGTACGGGTACGGTACGCTCGGTACCGACCGGTACCGATCGGTACAGCGAACATTGTTTCCAGGTGACTTAGCATGTGGGTATATGGTGATGGTCTACATATCACTGATCATAAAGCATTCTAGTGATCCCATAACAGTCAAAAAACTTCTATGAGCAATATAAGTATAACCACAGCTGGCATAAACATGAATGAAGATATAGCCAAGGAAAAGCAAATCGTATGTTTTTCACAAAAGTGGTTGCAATTTATTATTGGCATCCAAATTAACAGCATAAATGATAACAGAAAGGTCCACCACAATAAGTAATTCCTAGACCTTAAAGAGGAGGCTGATCAAGTAAAACATTTCCATCTTCCCAACATATAAAATTTTAATATAAACACGAGTGGCATGCTTTTCAGGACTTACCAACATTGGTGTTATATACATAGCAAGTTCATCAAAGAATGGCAGGAAAGAAGCCTTGAATGTTTTGATCAAAGTGCCCAAGCAATCACCAACCTGAAGAAAAAATCACAAAGGAAGAAAAACACAGGACAACGATCAAGTTTCACAATATATAAATGATCATGTCAAGGGCAAAGCTCACAAGGAGTAATTTGCTAAGCATACACAGAAGTATGACTGGGTTATGGCAGACCTGGTCAAAGACTTCTTCCTCTTGTTCATTTTCCTCTTTAAGCAATTCTCCTTCCTCAGCATCAAAGTCCTCTGCCCTTGTCCTTTCTGCCCTTTCTCTTTTCCTAGTCGTGCTTGTTGTAACCACATGCTTGATCTCATCCACTATACTTCTCACCTGGCCTTCATCAAGAAGTGGTCCAGAGAGCTGAAAAAACAAAAAAAGGGGGGATAAAACTGCATGTTGCAATTGAATTTTTTATAGTAATATCAAGACATTATCATATTTGACAAGCTCCAAAATTTGTGTGTGCATGTGAGAGAGAGAGAGAGAGAAACAGACAGAAAGAGAACATAATCTAAGAGAAAGCATAACACGAAGATCAAGTAATGATTGTTAAAATAAAAGGTTCAACGAAGTAGTGGCATTTGGAGTTTAACAACAGCATGGAATTCAAATATTTTGCAATAAAAAAGCTTAAGATGCCGACATATCTGCAATCTTAAAAAGGTGTCGTCTTAGAACAAAAACTAAGATCACCATAGCCAATGTGATAACCTCTTCGCTGAAGTTTGTTTTAAGAATCTCCAATGCATGCGAGAAGCTTCAAATTAAGGTTCCTAGAAGCCTTATCCAGTCCTTTGTACATTCTTATTGCCTTTGGAACAGCAACAAAATTGGTTACTTGATAGCAAAATAATGGTCAAAGTCAGATGGCCATCAAAACTTCAAATATTAATAGTTACATATACTGTACCAGATCCAAATTAAGCCATTCCAAAACATTTAATTCCCAGTTAAAAAACAGGCCTCCATAACTCACTGATCCAAAGGTAATGCAAGGCATACATATTGTGTTAGGTACAAAATATTTTCTTAGCCAAAAAGAGAAGGCAAAAAATCTTACCACTGAAATTCTTTTGCTTGTACAAAAAAAAATGTACCCAAAAAAAAAATTCTTTTGCTTTACCAAGGATCTGTTTTTGAGAATAATGACTTAACCAAAGCCATGACAGAATGCATTAATAGTCCAATCACTTTGTATTACCAAGGCCATGACATCATGCATTGAGCAAAGGCAACAAACACTTTAATGTGGGTATAACTGCATAAGTATAGCCCATCCATGCTCATGCAATAATGCGGCAATGCCCATCCATGAGCAATGGGTCAGATCACACTAAACAAGTATTAAATTCTAATATGTAGCTCAACCCATTGCGATCTCCTACAAACCGTCCCACTGCATAATAAGTTAAAGGAGAGCAAATTTCAGATAGGGAAGATCTGGTACAACAGCCCAATTTCTTTTTTCCATTTATTAGAAGTTCTAGCATCTCTAGGGATTGATAAGGAAGGATTAGCTTAGATTATATGTAAGTTTTTCCACATCTTCAAGCCAAAATGACCTGTAGAAGTATGATTATCTTTAACTACACAGATTGTAACAAGACCAAAACTAGCTAAGCCTCTATGACACATCAACACAGATCATAAAAATAGCTTAAAGCTAGTGGCCTTCTTCAGATAAACCACGTTTTACATTGATTTACCAACTTTCCTCAGTAGACAATGTTCGTAATTAGCAAACTTCTTATCACACAAGAACTTCTATGTTAGCAATAGATGCAAGTAACATAACTCTTCAGCCCCAAGAGCATGCAGTTTAGAACAAGTCAACTTGCACTAAATTCTCCCTAGAACAGAAAACTTTCTTGCTCAAAAAAAATAAGACATCTGTTTAATATAATAGACTTGACTGAAGCAGTTAGGGGATACTGACAAAGTTGACAATACAAATAATTGTACTACAGTATTAAGAAAACAAAATAGCGAGGAAGCTCTTAAAAAAAATTGATGGAAAGAAATAGGCTAAGGTAGAAGACAAACCTGTAAACACTCATTCAATGAATCCAACATGCATGCACAAATTTCTGTTTCAGGCTCCTATAATCAAAGATATCATTCCAAAAGACAAATATAAGTACAGAAATAAAATAAAATTCTCGGACATCATCAAATACAGAGGTGTTGTTAAATAGAGAGTTGTAGGATAACCTTATGCAAAGCTTCAATGAGAGATGGAATTATATAGTCAGACAACTGCTTAACATATGATTCATTACGACCCTGAGTCAGCCCTTTCTCCACAGCTAACTTTGCTGCGCGAAGTAGTTCTGGCATGGCTGGAGGTAAATAAAATCACATTGGATCTTTAGAAGAAAAACTTATGCCAAAATAAGATTGCAAACAACAAATGTACAGTAATACCAGAAACAGCAGCCTTCCTGACTTCTTCATGGAAATAAAATTTGAGAAGCGGCACTAAAGTAGGAGCAACCTGCGATTAATTTGTAGGTTACAGGATCATTTCTTTTTAAATAGACGCATTTATTCAATTAGATAAAGGCCTAATAAAGGAAATGTATAAACACTGATCATAACCAACCTGATCGATCCATGGGTAGAAACCCTCCTTGAGTTCATCAGCATAACAACAGAGCATGTTACAAGCTGTGGCTTTCTCCTCCAGCACACTAGTCCGAATACCAATCCTTTTATCCCCAAGAGTGATGGTTTCGATGCTGCATTAATATACGAGTCAAGTGAATGTGTTGCGCATATCTTAATATCAAATAACACCATGCAGATTCCATATCCTAGGATATCACACAGATCATGTTGGGCATGACAGGAAACTAGCTTAGTAGAAGAGAGGGGAATCATAGCAGAACAAATGTAAATTAAGGAAAAGCATGAGGTTCATAACACTAAAGCTATAAAAAATGGAAGTTGTCAAGGGAGTTTTGGAAAAGTACACATTGCAATACTGTATGGAGGTTCTTACAAGACAAGGATGGCATACAATGAACAGCATATCTTATTAAGACAGATAGCATAGATGAGAATGGATTTATTACATTTAAGATGTTCATCAGGTCATTTTTAATCGTGATCTTATTTTCTTTTCTAGTTTTTTTTCGGTTGCACAGCACCACACTATGCAACCTGCATGCACAATGTCTTTTGAAATTTGCACAATACAAAAAATTACTTTGAGGGTCACCATTTACTACACAACCACAAGGATTTTCTGTTCTAGTTCTTGCAAAACAAGTTCATACAAAATTATCATCATGGTTTCATTGAAAACCAGATTGCTAAGGACAGGTTTGCCAGAACCAGATAAAGCATATGGTAAGAAATTCTTTGGTTACACCATAAACTCAAACACAGAAGTTACAGACTGATGCATAATTCTCATGTTGCTTCTCAATTGGGCAACCTGTACAATGTAAATTGAGGAGCAACGAGTCAGTTTTCGTATCAGCTATATGACTCTTCTGCGTGAAGTTTCGGAGTCATGCTAGCACATTTTTGGTTGAGGAAGAGGCTAGTTGTGTCATGCCCACATTTGACCAATTTCAAAATGTTGATACAACCCTATCAGAAACAGGGTGGTGTCAAGAAAGCCAAAAAAGAAAGCCCAGAAGAATCCTCATAGTAAAGTGACAAAGTGCAGGTCATACAGTTTGTGTAAGTTTTATATTTGATCAGTGTTAACAGGTGAACTAGGCAATAAGATGTGATAGACATAGTTGATGTGGAAAAAAGTCAGCACTTGCCTTCCAAGCATGATAGGTTAAAATGGAAACATGTGTCACATCATCACATGACAAGTGACGGCATGCAGTTGGGATTCAAAAATCACTAATACTCAAATTCCAAATGCAATGTCAAATAGCTATACAATTATATGTATATGATTAGTTAATATACCCACTATAACACTTATACATGTATGCCTGATGTATTTAACCAAAATGACGAGTCATTCTAAGTTATTTGTCTATTACATATAAAGAAAGAAAAACCAAATATTTCTGTAATGCAAGGAAAAAAACATTAGTTAAAACCAATAACAACTGCAAAACTGCACCTATTAAAAAAAATATTTTAAAGAGTTTGTGTCTTGAAGTGAGAAATTAGATCGACATTATTACATCATCATCATCATTCATCAGTATTATAAGCACTAGATCACCAAGTGAAATGTGTTAGTTATATAGGGACTTTAAAACATGTGGTTTTAGCTGCTATATTTTATCAATTGGTTGGTGATGTGGGACAATACCAAATTCAATACCCAAAGTTTGAAAACAATTTTAGAGTTGAAACTTGCTGCATTTGAACTTATAGATCAAGGGCTTCATCCAGACAGAATCTAATTAAAGAGCCAACACTGAAGTGGTTGGCTCAAGTTCTGAACTAATTAGAGGTGACATAACCTCAAAGGGCTTGCCAGAATTGCAAAATTAATATATATATATGTTCCTACTGTCTGAGCTTGGAGTCTCTCCAAAGAGGAACTTTAGCAACTATGTCACAGCCAAAGAAGCAAGGAATGTATCTACAGGCTTTACCTCAATTGCAGCTTCATCATGCATGATAACTGCTTAGCATTCAACACATACAATGTTAGAAAGTTTCATCCTTTAGTTTTCATTTACAGTCAGTTGAGTATGCTGCTATGTTATACTAGAAAGATCTTTTCCAAGAATATTCAGCTGCTGCATTGTGGTGTTCTCCAAACACAGAGATCTCTGCTACATCATGGAAAAGCATGCGAGACCTCTGGTGTTGCACTACGAGAAATGCTTCCTTGGTTTTGCAAAACAGAAGTCGATAATGAAGGTGAGGTATGTTTTTTCATTACATGGAAATTGCAAAGTTCAAGTATTAACTTCAGGGTGGTTGTACCACAAACTGATTGTGTTTATAGGTGTCCTAACCCCACACGCTTTATACCAGTAACCAGTCTGAGTGGGCCCAGTTCCAAAAAGAAGGGTCAGAAATAAAGTTTTCATAAAAGAAAGATGGACCAATTTGCAAATCTACTGCAGTAGCTGCCAAAAATTCCAAAATAAATATTTAAACTGGAGTTTCATCACTTAAAACAAACCTTTCATCATCTGATTCTTCTATATCCTCATCAGAATCCACAGAGGTAATGGTTACGTCAGGCTTCAACTGAGCAGACTGAAGCAATGGAGGCATTACAACACTCATGTACGGAAGAAAATCCTGTCCTAAGCACTTGCATAGTCTGGCCCAGGCCTATGACACAAAACAAGGAATAAACAATGGGACATATGAGCTTTCCATGTACTATTTCAAGCTATGGGGTCTTAAACATACCTGTAGCATATAACTTGTTATTGGGTCATCTGTCTCCATTTGAGATCCTTGCAATGTCATCAGCACTTCCATTACCTAGCATGAAATAATCAGTTTAATGAGTGCGATAATCATGCTTAACATACCATAAGATCATCAGCTGAACTTGCAGATTCAACAGTTGAAGACATGTGGATAAGACTCTAAAAACAGAAAAAGGATGAAGATAAGAGGTAAGGATAACCAACAAATCCATAACTAAAACTACAAAAGAATTATAACAATGATATAGATTAAAGATTTCCAAATCACATGACTTTTTAACTGTAAACAGTTTAGAGATAGTAGGTCATATCCAATGGCTCAAATCATCGGTGCCAGATACTCGGTTATCGAGTCTAGATTGACCTTATTTAAACTGTTGTGTAGGCGCCCACACGTTAGCTTTACTTTGTACATGTAATCTTTTCTAGCATTACTACTAAATCATTAACTTCATAGCAGTAACAAGGCATCAAACAAAACAAGGAACTAAAATTTTTCACATGTTTTGGAAAAATAACCATAAGAAGAGCTAGTAAACAACTGCACTGCCAAGACAATGCTGCAGTTTTACACCATTGCAGAATAAGACAGTCTTGCTTTAATCTTCTCAACATTTTCAAACAAGAAGCTATAGCACCTTAATTTGTTGAAAAGTTGTTAAAGTTCATCTTGCAGGTAATGCTACATTCTAAAACATAAGATACCTCTCAAAGTCAAAATATCACAATTCACAAAATTCTTAAGCACTAACATGCTGTCTCCACAGAAAAGTTGGGAATAACTTTTCTTGGAGACTGGGTTCAACTTCAGACGATCTATAGGAGAAAAATATTATATAAATAATTTAAGGTATAAATATAATGATAACAAATGAGCTACAGTCCATAAAAGTGGTCACCAATACCATGAATTGCAGACACCTTTAGAATTGGATGATCCATGAAGGCAATAATTTTTAGAGAGAAAAAAAAAGTCTTCTACCTGTCTAGCATCATCCCTAAATTTCTCCTTGCCCACAGCCATTCCAACCAAACTTATGCACTCCATAGACTTGGCACGAAGCATCCGTTTGGACTTGTCAGTTGCATTCATTAAAATAGCTTTGAGATAAGGCATAACAACATCATAATATTTTTGGAATTGTTCCTGCAGGAATATGTCATGTCAGAATAAACCATTTAGAAAATATATATAGAATAGGCAATCTAATAAAAATGTGCCTTCAGCAAATACCTGTGACGAATCAGCAACTGATGCTAAAGCCGTCAAAGCTCCCTCTTGCACCATCTGCTTCCCATTCTGAATAAAACATTTTGCATTTTACAAACCTTTTCTAACAACTCCAGAAGAACAAAAACAAAATGCATATGTAAAGTTGAACAAAGTAAAGCAAATATGAAAATAACCTGCAAGAGTACAAGCAACTTGCTAACAATTCCATCCAAGTAAGGTGACAAAATATCTGGTGTGCAATTCTCACTGAAATTCAAGACTGCTGAAGCAGCATGCGCCTGTGGCATCAATCAAACACATGTTTATTAAGAACTGGTTCGCACAAAAAGATTATCCCTGGAATTTGAAATTCAATAAATAAAGACAGAAGCACATAAAGACAAAAAAATTAAGTAGCAGAATTAGACTGCATGGATAGCAGAGCAATTCTTATAAGATCCGTGCAAGGGGTGGGGAGTTCCCTGTGAATCAACTACATACGGATACAGAGTGTAGTTGTGTCTGGAACCAGAACAAAACCAGCCCATACGATACACTATCATCCAATACTTGGCTTCATGGAATACGCTACCTCATCATTGCTTGTAACAAACCATTGTAGCTCAATTACTATCGTCAATGATGAATACATCCAACAAGGGCAACATGGAGCCAAATTTTTGAGAAAAGCCAGAGGAACAGCGAAAATTATACACAAGAGACATGGTTTGTGCAGGGTCAAGTAAAGGGGAACGGAAAGACAAGGAGGAACAAGCAAGGCTAATAAATAATCAGCGACTGACCTGCTTCTGAACTTGAGCTCTTCCTGAAAAGAACCACCAAGTGGACAAATGATTTATAGCCAGAAATAAAAATTCTATTACATTTTTTTCTTAGGCTTTCCATCGCTTGCAAAGATTCTATAGCTTATTTCCAACAAAATATACCAAAAACCAGCATGGAAAACAAGTTTCAAGATTTCACACTCTTATCTTCTTAAAGCATTGGGGAGAAGACTTGAAACAAAGAAAGGAAGATCGAGTTTCCAAGTTACATTCAAAATACAATTCGCCAATATTTCTCAACCAAATGGAAAAATACAACTAAAAAAATGATGTCTTCATAAGTCACTTTTCAAGCTAGCATGCAACGGATAATTAACATGAATTTTATCATATTCAAGAGGTAAGCTTGGTAGACCAATGGGACTAAAGGTGGTCACATTACAATTGTTGATGATATTGTTGAGCTCAAGCTACTAGAAGTATTTAACTAAGGCAATATTTGATTCAATAAAGATAGTTTCCTGTAATCTATACTGAAGAGATATTTTATGCTCATCAGGCTTGCTAAATTACTTGCCTGAACACGGGGATTCTGGAAGTCATCCATCGCCGATGCCAATGCAGGCAACACCCTCTGGTGATATTGGACTTGCAAATCTGGCCCCAAATCCGTAGACAACTGCCCAATAGCATTTATGGCCGCCCAGCGCACACGGGGATGGAGATCTTGGAATGAATTGAGGACCATGTTCACCACTTGCTCCAGGTTCTTAATCATCACCTGCATAAAGAGGAAAAGAAATACCCGAAGGAATGAAATAAACAAAGATGCTGCTTTCAGAGCTTGGAGCACCATTCCATTTTATGCCACCAGTTACTCGTATAAAAGAAGTTTATTTTTACTTAGATCAAATATCTTCTTTGAAGGTTACGATACCTTCGAGCAACCTTCAGCAATCTGGGCAAGAGTGATAAGGGCAGCATGGTGCTTCTGCCACTCGGGGGCGGCCAGGTACGCTGGGAGCAGTTCAGACGCGACCGGCAAAATGGTATTCCCTCCGAGGGCGATGGAGAGACGGTCGAGGCACTCCTGGGCGACGCTGTAGTTGCTGGTCTCCCCAGCATCCTCATCCTCAGCCTCCGCGCTGTGCCAGGCGGGCTCGTCCTCGATGTCGAGCAGCATCTTCATCAGCACGGCAAACAGCCGCCCGATAAACTGGGGGAGCCGGCGCATCATCCCTGGGGCGCGCTCCCGCGCCTCTGCAAGCGTGATCACAAACTCGACAGCAAGGTGGCGAGTGCCCTCCTCAAGGCGATCGGCCTCGGCGATCTGGAGCATGGCGCCGACGACGTCCGGGAGCTGGCGGCGGAGGAAGCGCGGCTCGGAGCCGGCGAGCTCGATGAGGAGCTCGAGGGCCTCCTGGGCGGTGGCCTCCTTACCGGAGTTGAGGGACTCGGTGAGGGTGCGCATCATGGCGGGGAGGAGGTCGCCGAAGCGGTCGCGGTCGGCAGCCGAGGGGAGGCACTGGACGAGATTGATGGCGGCGCCGAGGGCGGCGATCCGGACATCGGCGGAGGTGGGGTGGGAGAGGGAGGAGAGGAGGACGGAGTGGAGGGTGGGGAGGTGGGGGAGGAGGGTGTCGCCAATGTACTGGGCGAGCTGGGAGAAGATGAGGAGGGCCGATTCCTGGAGGCGGGGGTTGTCGGAGGTGACGGACTGGAACATGAAGGGGAGGAGCTCGGGCCAGGCGTCATCGGGGAGGAGGCCGGCGGCGAGCTCGGAGACGGTGTCGCAGAGCTTCTTGGCGATGGACTTGACGTCCTCTCGCTGGACGGAAGCGAGAAGGAGGGACTTAAGCGAGGCCTGGGAGGCCGGGGATAGGCGAGGCCAGAGGTAGGACGGCGAGGAGGAGTCGCCGGCGGCGGGGGAGGGGGAGGAGTCGCGGGTGAGGAGTTTCCGGAGAAGGATGGCGGACATGGCGCGGATCTCGAGGTGGGGGGAGGAGTGGAGGAGGGTAGCGAGTTTGGCGGCGAGGGCGTCGGGGTGGAGGTCGCGGCAGAGGTGGAAGAGGGACTCCGCCTGCGATCGCTGGTCATTGGCGGAGGACATCAGCCGGGCGATGAGAGCCTCGAAGGGCGCTGGGTCGGCGCCGAGGATCGCCGCCAGCTGCTGCTGCTGCTGGTGGTCCATCGCCGGAGGACGCGGTCGGGTGCTAGGGTTTTGGGGACGGGGACGGGGACGGGGACGGGGACGGCGGATAGGAGAGGAGAGGAGAGGAGTCGAGGTCGTCGTCGGGCCGCTCGCTTTCTCGCTCGCCCCGCTCGCTCGGTCGAGGAGTGGGTAGTTTCTTGGCTTTTTATCGTTAGGGTTCGAGAGCAAATTATGGGAGTTTGGAGGGGAAGTGGAAGGAAAAGGGGCGGGTGGCTTTTTCAGCTTTGGATTGGGTCTGGGATGTCCGCGGGGTTTGGGCTCGCTGGAAATTAGCTGTTGACCATGTGTTTGGGCTTTTTTGGGTTTTATTTATCAGGATCATGCCTTTCAAAGCTTTCAGGATTTGTTTCGCCAAAAACTTTATAGGAAAGGGGAGTTGTTTCTTTCCAAAAACGAATTGAGGACGGCCTCTTTAGGTAGCTAAGGTCATTGCGAGAAAATTTGTCCTCATTGCCGGTGATAAACCAACTACTGACTTTCAATCTTCCTGAGTCTTTATTTGTATCAAATTGCTTTGGTCACCAAATTCAGTACTACTAGAAATCGATCAATCTTTTCAAATATTATTTATCCGATTCACTAAGCCTATGGTGCAAGAGGCAGCTGATGTCAATATAGAGAAATTATAACCTACACAGTGTGCATCATATGGCTATACATGCCGTCAATCATTACTGTTTGTTTCTGTAGCAGTATATTGAGAAGAGTGCTTAATGAATACGGTCCACAGAAATAAATAACTGTAATTGGCGGCATATGGTGCACGCTGTGTAGAATATAATTTCTATCCAATATAAGTTTTGGGTATTATTTAGCCAATCAACCTCTTCAGCATGTAATTGATAATATAGCAAAATTATAAATGGATGATCTTTAGCATTTTTGAATAAAATTTATGTAAATTTTTGGAATTATATGCTGACAGCTGGTATCCAGAATATGCTTGGTCTTTTTGTGGAACTTTGTTATGTTATGCAATTAACCAAAAATTTGATTGGAAAAATACGAAATTATATCAATATAGACTTGAAGGAAAGTAATATATATTTGAGCCACAATGCAACAAAGAATCCATTAAATAAAAACAAAAAAAACAAGGACATTTTTAGAGAGATTAAAACACTAGACCGATAAAATTTATTGTCGATTTCTTCTTTCCATACCTTTGTTTATCTAAGATTTTTCTTTTCTTGGAAGGGGAGCCATGAATTTGATAAATCTAGTCGTACTTACGTTTTGGATTGACAATTGGCAGCCAGTACAAGAAATCTTCATTGCCTTCCATAATTGATTAAACACGATAAGAAAAAAATTGGATAGCCACAGTTATGGAGTTTAAATGGAACTAAATGCTTTGTCTCACCTAACCTAACTCTCATGTATGATGCTAAAAATCAAATCTAAACTCCTTCCAAATAGATTATTTGGAAGGTAGTAGCTTTATTAGACATACCGATATCCAATTCATATTGTGTTGCGCCCTACATATGAGGACTCATGCGGCATGTGTTTAGTCCCACATTAGTTATTCGCAAGGTAGATCTTAGGCATTTATACAGAATTAAGAAATACAAATAATACATTCCGACTAGTTTTTTTTTAGGTGAGATCCTGAGTTATTACAAATGGTATCAGAACGGACCTAATCCATAACCTATATGGATTAAAAACACAGCAGCACGAATTTATTGGGGTTGACCACAGGCCAATCGTAGTACTTGTGATGAGATTTGAATTTTTAGCCTGACCAGAATGTCACGACTTAAATGGGAGGAGTATACGAGTCTCCGTATGGGCGTGTATTTAGTCCCACGTCAGTTATTCGCTGGGTAGATCTTAGTACTTATACAAAATCAAGAAATCCAAATAATATCTTCCGGTTAGTTTTTTTTTGGATAAGGTCCCGAGTTGTTATACTATATATATATATATATATATACCATTGTTGGAGCTGAAGGATGAGTTTTCGGCCCTTGGTGAGTACGTTTTTTAAATTATTACCAAATTGTTTGGATATGACAAGGAGATGTTTTGGATTAGATTGTGAGATTGAAAGTTTGAATGGGGAGAAAGAAATTGTATGCCAACTAAAAAGGAGGAATTCTTTCCGGAGAGAGAGAAAGATCTTGGTCATAAGATACCAAATATGATCTAGAGGAGGTTTAAGGAGGTGAAATTTTTGAAGATTTTCTCACTTATCTAGTCATTCAGAAGTCTTTGCAGGGAGTTGGTGGATTTAATTTGTTCATGGTCACTTTACTCAATAGTAACTCCTCAGAGATTGGGTGAGGTTGTATGTCCAATTGTTGAGTACCAAGAAGAAGAGTTTGTTCATGGTCATCAATTAACGGGGCTTTGGCTGCCAGTCACTCTCCTAGAAGTTCCATGTTCATTCTGTGTATGTGCGTGCGTGCGTGCGTGTGTGTGTGTGTGTGTGAGAGAGAGAGAGAGAGAGAGAGAGAAATTAAGAAGGTCCATGACTAGGTGCACAAGATTTGCGCTGAGGTCAAAAAAACAGACCCAGCTATATATATGAGTGCATTTCAGACGGCTCCATGAGGTTTTATGGTGTCTCGAGGGTATCAATGTAACAAGAAGACATTTGCGTCAAGTCAATGGTCGACTTGCTCCACTCAAACTGTCCACTATGGCGTGCCTTGGAGCTGTTCATTTCTTGTACTTCATGACATATTTGTTTGCATGTTGTCTAATCAATTCAGGATATAGATAAGTTGTCATCTTCATTAGTTGTTTTGGCATGGATCTTTTCAAATAAAACACTTGGAGGGAAGATAAAGAACCGAAGTCGTTCATAAAGCCTTTGCTCCCCCGAAAGAATCATACTATACGAGTACAACTGCAACTAAAAAAATCAAAAAACAGTACATCTCGGAGAGCACTAGGCAACTCCATCTTACCCATCCATAGTTGTCCCCCAGAATGATTGGCAACAAAAAAAGCCACCCAACCGTTCGTCCCATTGGCCTCACGGAAAGTATGCTTCGCCTAAATGGCCATCCCATATCGGACCATGGCCCGGATATCTTTCAACAACGGATGATAATCGCCAATCCTCCCTGAAGACCGCTGAACCACCCAATGATCGTCGCAGAGTCGCCCTCTAAGATCACCATCCTCACCTGCAGAGCATGCCGCACATAGCACAAAGCAGACCATGCCGCTCTCAACTTTGCCCCAGGCACCGAAGTGCCAAACAGCTGGCAGCCCCCAGCAGCAACCACCTTGGAGTCCGGGCCTCTAATCACAAAGCCCGCACCCCCCCTCGCACCGTCCTGCAGAACGCAACCATCGTAGTTGACCTTGAGAAAACTCGGAGGTGGAGGCTCCCAGGTGAAAAACACTGTACGAGGCATTCTACGTAGAGCCCTAAATATTCCGAGTTATCAAAAGCCTATCTGAAAGGTCCGCCTGACAGATCTCCACTGTTAGCAGCCTCGCCCTCTCCATCACCACCCTCGGAGAGGGGCTCGACTCCCCGAACGTCCATAAGTTCCCCGCAAGCCATATTTGGTAGGCAATATAGGTCGTCCTCACCGCCTCCGGTCTAAACTGCGGGGCTCCCACCAGACGTCCCAGTGCCTTCAGAAAGGATGCCACATGACACCATAGCTCCAAGGAAAATCCTGCTCTACTCGAGATCTTCCTAGCCTGGTGGCACCGGAAAACAGCATGACGAATTAATAGACAAAGCAGCATGGGACAACACCATTGCGAAGTGTTTTTTTTTTTTTTTTTGATGAAGGACAATACCATTGCAAAGTTAACTAGGTCAATGTAAAGTGATCAGGGCCAGCTCAAGATTCCCAACATGGTTCGTGCAATTAGAAAACGACTTACAGTGGATCCAACTAAGCTCAAATTTGAGAACACTAAAGAGGAAAAGTAACGCAAAAATCGTACTTTCCCTTGGAATAAAACAATTTTAGCAGATGTTTAAGCTCATTATTATCAGCTAATTAATCTCCCATCACCCAAAGGTGACCTTTTAGTAGGACCCCAGCACTAACTCATTAAAGGAGATCCGGTAAATAAGCACCATTAAAGGAACAAGTGCTTCGCATCCAGCCACACTTCTAGATTCCTAAACTTCTGTACAAGTATAGTCAAATAGACGATACTTTCTGCTGTCGCCATCTCAACAAAGATGTTCCTTAGGATTATGCTATGCCATACATATTGGTTATCACTCAAATCTATAATCCAAACACAGAAGCTCAGGAAGAGCTCTCGAAGCTTAAAAGCACTCCCTAACAAGTAGCTAGGAAGGCCAGAAAACCAAAAGCTCCAAGTGAGCAATAGCTTCGGCCAGCTCCCAACCAACTTAGGACTTGGAAGCAATCTTCCGTGCACGTTACAGCCACCTTCTCTGTTACTTATACTCGTAGAAATAGAATGAATCAGTCCAAGCACAAGCTTAATTAGCTTTATATCGAATTTCCATGGAAAGAGCAACTAATCGATAATTAGATCAACTACAACTTTAAGAAAGCATATGCTTCCGTTCCCACCTATATCCTTTCCTTCCATGACTAATGCCCCTTCAGAAGTCTCAACTTCTCCGACCATGGGAAACTGCGTTGCGCTCCCCACCACCTCCTTGGAAACGAGGTTTCTGCCCGTTGAGTCTTCTTCCTTCAAGCTGCCCTCTCCACCACCATCTTGGCCATCAGGTAAAAAATTAAACCTAGCCATGATAAGCTTATATATAGCTGCACTGCATGCATTTGGTTTGCAAGCTATCTTCGATCATCGTTGTTTCCTTCTTTCGTAATACGATTGGAATTTGGATTGCTTCAGGTGGCGGATTTGGCAAGGGGATCATAGATCTTGGAGGCCTAGAGGTCTGCCAAGTCTCTACGTTCGCAAAGGTGTGGGCTACTCACGAAGGAGGCCAAGATGACAGTGGTGCTACCGTCTTCGTGCCCTCGCCGATCCCCACCGGCTTCTCTGTTCTAGGCTGCTACGCCCAACCCAACAACCGGCCTCTCTTCGGCTGGGTCCTCGTCGGAAGGGACACGAGCTGTGAAGGAACCCTCGCGAAGCCCGTGGACTACACGCTCCTGTGGAGCAGCGAGTCTTCCAACATTAAGCAAGATGGCAATGGCTACTTCTGGCTACCAGCACCACCCGAAGGCTATAAAGCCGTTGGCCTCCTTGTCACAAACTCGTCGGAGAAGCCATCCCTAGACGAAGTCCGGTGCGTCCGTGCCGACCTCACCGACGCATGCGAGGACGAGGAATTGATATGGGACAAGGATGGATTCGGTGTCAGTGGCCTGAGGCCAGCCGAAAGGGGCATCCAAGCCCTTGGCGTGTGGGTGGGAACGTTCAAGGCCCAAGCCAATGGTTCTCCCGGCTCTTCCACCGTAGCTTGTCTGAAGAACAAAGACTCCAACTTCGACTACTCCATGCCCAACCTCGGCCAGATTCAAGCCATAATGCAAGCCTACTCCCCAGTGATCTACTTGCACCCGGATGAGGAGTTTCTCCCCTCCTCGGTAAGCTGGTTCTTCGACAACGGCGCGCTGCTCTACGAGAAAGGGAACCCAAATCCCGCTCCAATCGCATCGAATGGCTCGAACCTCCCCCAGGGAGGCTCGAACGATGGCGCCTACTGGATGGACCTTCCCGCGGACGAAAGCAGACAGAAAGATGAAGTTAAGAAAGGCGATATCCCGAGCTCGAAGGTCTATCTCCATGTCAAGCCGATGCTCGGTGCGACGTTCACAGACATAGCTATATGGATCTTTTATCCCTTCAATGGGCCTGCAAAGGCTAAGGTGGGGCCAATCAACCTCTCATTAGGGAGGATAGGCGAGCATGTGAGTGATTGGGAGCATGTTACCTTGAGGGTGAGCAATTTTAGTGGGGAACTATGGAGGGTCTACTTCTCGGAGCACAGCGCTGGAACTTGGGTGGAGGCCTCACAGCTAGAGTTCGAAGGAGGGAACAAGCCTGTGGTCTATTCTTCGCTGCATGGCCATGCTAATTATTCAAAGGCAGGACTAGTCCTAGAAGGGAATTCTACGTCTGGGATTGGTATAAGGAATGACACTGCGAAAGGGAAGAATAGGATGGACACTGGGGAGAGGTTTGAGGTGGTGGCGGCGGAATACATGGGGTCCGCGGTCACGGAGCCGCCATGGCTAAACTACGAGCGGGAGTGGGGTCCGAAGATCACCTACGACGTTGCGAAGGAGATCAACAAGGTGGCGAAGCTGCTACCTGGGAAGCTCAAGGCTGCACTGAGGAAGATGGTCGAGAGACTCCCTGATGAAGTGCTAGGGGAGGAAGGGCCTACAGGACCAAAGATGAAGAGCAATTGGTACACGGATGAACGTTAATTAGGATTTCTACTGCGTACTTTGATATATATCATTGCTGTTATAATTATCTCGATCGTCATTGTTTATCTTTATTGGGTTGGGGACTGTAAGGATGTATCATGCATGGAATATGTAGATATTTATGGGTTTCTAATGAAACAAAAACAAATTAATTAAGCTTCGATAATAATACTTGGGGAAGAACCTTACTCCCTCATTTACTCCAAAAACAAAAAAACAAAAAGAAGCTAAAATTGATGCTGCTGGCGTGTCTGACACTTCAATTATTTGACTAGACTTCCACATTTAAACCTACGTACTCGATAAGAAAGTTGGTTCTGAGAGTACTGATTTGTGCATATGCTTTCTTAAAAAATAAGCATCAATATGAGTGAAAATTAACAAAGCCTCGTAGGGTATTAGAGAAAAAAATGTCAAACAAAAGATAGCGAACAGCACACAGAAATAGGCACAATTGTATGAATGATGTAAATTATATGACAAAAGAGTGGAATGGTTATGAAAGAGGAGAGACACTGCCGATATAATTAGGAAGAGGTCATAGCTGTTATGAAGCAGAATGGATGGAAATAGAAAGGAGAGGATAGATTAAGATGCATAGCCGAGGGAAGGAAGAAACAAACTATAAAGTGATTTCTATTTGCACTGCAGAAGATGTTATTTTAGGCTCGTTTGTATGGGTGGCTCAAGCTTTACAGTTGGTTGTGGCTTAAGTTGGCTCCATAGGGAAACTCCTATGTACAGAGCTTCTATGGAAACAGAGCACAACTTTAACCATCCTAAGTAGGTGGCAGAAGCAAGAGTCCGTAATAATTAATTGAACCTCTACCCAATTCTACCTATCTCATGTTACCAATTTTTGGTTCCAAGAGTGGGATGGTGAGCATATTCTCACCCGAAAGGCAATCAAATGGACAAAAAGTAGTGTTTTAATTTGGCACATAACCTCAATGAATAGAGAGGCCTTTGGCATTTATCCTAGAAAATGTCTAACCATTGATATCTATCTCTCGGATGCTTGCAAGAATTGGAAGAAATGAATTTAAACCCGTATTGATGAATTCTCGCATTGCTTACATCATTTGCAGGAAGAAATCTTTGTGTTTGCATGGAGATCATTTGGAACATAAAAGCCATAGACGTCTCGAGAGGACAAAGCTACAAAGAAAATTTCTAAATTATCCTCGAGCTAAAGAATTCATCAACAAATAGGTTAAAATTTTTTTGGGAGTACCATTTCGCAAATGGAAGAAGCACAACTTTACCCAGTATATGATTCCATTTTAGATGTACTCTATCTTGATACTGCTTTGGCAGGAGGACAGAGAAAATCTTCATCATAGTTGTTTCAATATCTTTTAAAAACAAAAAAAATCAAAAGCTGCAATTAGTGGAGACGATTTGTTTGATGATGACTTGATCAACTCTACAACTATCAAATTTCTTCATGCAAAATAAAAACTATTTATTTTGAAGCTATTTTGTTAGTATCTTTTTAAAACGAGCCAATCCTAATGGCTCGATCAACCAAATAAATAGAATTGTATCCATAGTTCATGCACCCACCAAAATTTTAAATAACAACATCATGACTATTATAGAAGCAGCCATAATGGGTTCCTCAACCCCCTATTATACTTGCCAAATCATATAAGGTCGATATCATCAAGCAAAAGAGAAAAATTAGAGCAAAGAAGGTCCTAAATTATGTCAGACCACAAGAGAAGTATTAGACCACCGATAAAAGGACTATAGGGTCGCCAATTTTCCATCTCGAGCTTACATTCCAGCCCATCAAGTAAGCCAATGTTTCAAAACCTATGTCCTAAAATATTTTATCTGTACATCTCCAACAATTCAGACTTCAAATTATTTTGGATACCGCTCAATTTATCGGGTTCATGTGCCTTATCTCACATCGGACTGGCACGTGCCGGTGCCGCGTGTGCGGGGGCAGACTCGTGAATTCTCGGAAATCGAAGGTTAATGCTTCGAACATCCAGTATACATGTGCCTCCGGAACTAGGGTTTTCCACCTATTCGTGGCCGCCTTCCAACTCTCGAGCCCCATACCGCCTCGGCGCTTCCTCGCTACCAGAGAGGTTGGTAGATCGTTCTGAACCCTAATAAACCCTCTTTTTTGTTCTCAAAACACAATCTTTTGGTCGCTGTGATTCGGAATATCTCTCGTTTTTTCTCATATTGATTTCTAGTTTATTTGAGATTAATTTGATACTTTAGTTGCTTTTTTTTTTTAACTGCTCAGTCGATCTGGAGGTATAGTGTTTAATGCTCTGTTGTTTGTATGGATCTATAGATTATCTTACAGTACGATTTATGAATTTTCCCCAAATATGTTTTGTTTTGTTTTGTTTTGGTCGGTGTGTGTTTTTTTTCTTGGTGGGGGGGGGGGGGGGGTTTGATCGGATTGCTTATATAATGATTGGTTAATTACTTGCTTACGAGTTAGGGATTGTTTCAAGGCTAGAAATCAATTGGCTCCATGGTAGATACCGATTATATATTAAAGTTCTGCTCTTTGCTTAATTTGGATCGACCTGTGTGATAGCCCAATTTGTATCTTTGTGTCGATGATTGTAGATTCCCTGCTAGTATTTCGAGTATAGACAGATCGATGCTTGAAGGATTTATTATTGCAGATTTGGCCTTTCTCCGGGTCTCTGCTTTATCAGAAATTTCTGATTTTCTTCTCAGCTAGAAAGAAAGTTTTTTTCCAAAAAAACGTCATCAAAAGTTAATAGGTTCATCCTATTTGACTTAGGATTTTCCAACTACTTTAGATTCTGGCCTACTTTTCCTTTTTAACTAATTGCTTGCTAGTGGGTATGTAATATGCTATTCAGCCAATCAGTGTTTTTCTAAAACAAAAACTTGGTGGATCAAGTCATTGCTTGACTACATGAATGATCAACATGGTTCACCTTATGCAATACAATTTAAACTTTCTACCTCCCTTTTCTATCTTGAGTGTCTTGGTTGATCCAAGGATAAATTTACTTCTGTAAAGAGTTGTTGCAAACATTGTAGGTAGTAGCTTTTTTTCAGGCTGAAAATCTCACCTATAAAGGGGCTAATGCAGGGAACTGCTTGCTATGAAATGAATTTTAGCTTCAAGAATTACTATTTCACCATATCTATAGGTATTTATATGTTAAAAAAATGATCAGGTTATTTTCTGTAGCAAAGTTAATTTTGGTTTCATGCATGTCTATATATTCATGATGCGGCATGCGTTCTTTTTATGGATGAAATTTGATAATAGTAGTGCCTGACAATTAAAATTTAATGTAATAGGAAACAATCTGTTGTCATGCAATTTTTATGTGGAGAGCTTTTGGTTACCGTCATATATAATTTCCGACTTAGTATGCTTTTCCATGATTTTTTCATTGGCTTTCAATTTTCTTTTAGATTGGTCAGATCAATTTAAACCATCCTCCTGCAATTCTCTGAACTCTGAGTAACATTGTATGTACTGCTTCTTGGATCCACATTTACTACATCTGCATTCTTTGATTGTAGCCATCAAGTCCTAATGTCCTGATGTTTTGTTAACCAAAAGTACATGTGCCACTCAGATTTGCTTTTGTCTTTCTCCCCCTTCTTGGTGTCTTTTGTTTTATATTTTTTTTGAGTTGTGTGCATTGGTTTCACCGTGATGTATTTATGTTATTTGATATTTATATCTAGAACTGTTTAATGATTGCCGACCTTGTCTAGTCAAAGGTTTTCTAGTGTTGCAAACGCTTTTGTAGTGTCTACTGTTTGTGGTCCCAAGCATTTTCTGCCCAACAAAATGTGACCAGACTTTAAGCAGGGACAAGTTGTCTAAACTAAGAGCTACAATTTTAGAATTTTCCGGCATTCAGAAGTTTGCTTTATATCTCTTAATAATTGGACAGTCTCTGGAGAGAAGTGAGGGTAGGTGTGAATAATTCTGAATGCAACATTTACTAATATTTCTTTGTAAGAATTGAAACATGGCTTTTGACAATTAACATGTTTTAGAACATTGTATAGTTTTTCAGGAGAATAGGATAGAGATTCAATATTTCTTTTTTTGCAGCCCCATCTGTTGTTGCTTCGTTGTTTCTATCTTAGATACTGTTAATATTTACAGTCTTTATTTTAGAATTACTAGATGGTATTGGGTGCAAAATGGTCTAAAGCATTCTCCAAAATGATCAAGTATGTAAGAAAATTGTAATGCGCATTATAACAATGGTCTAATAATTTTGATATTGCAATGCTTGCTTTTCAAGATATTTAAACCATTTAGATTGACTACGGGTGCAAGTAGAATTTGCATTTAGAATCACATTAAGTATAGAAAATTGTAGTTAAGACAATTTAGACATGCTGGATAAATCATATGCCATGCTTCTGTAGTCAGTAAGCGAAGTCCAGCCATGTATTTGCCTATAAATGCGCACGAACATGCATGATATTTGTCTGCTGCAGAAGGCCACTGAATATTAGTGCTCATGCCAATATCACCAGATCTGATAGTGCATTGCCGCCTGCTATGTTTTCGTAATGACCCATTTGTATTACTTGTTATTCTATTTCTTTCTAGCTTTCGTGAACATATTTCTGTCACTGTAAATTATTTCACTAAACTTCGTGTTCAGATCAGCTCAGCTCCCCTCTTTCTTTAATTTATTCTCATCATTGGATTCCATTTCTCATTTTTTTTTAATATATCACATTTGAAAATTTTTATCTGCTATAATTATATTTGATTGTGTTACATGTTACCTGTGTGTATGCAGCATGGATACTCAAGTTAAGCTTGCTGTTGTGGTTAAAGTGATGGGCCGGACCGGATCAAGAGGTCAGGTGACCCAGGTCAGGGTTAAGTTTTTGGACGATCAAAATAGACTTATCATGAGGAACGTGAAGGGCCCAGTTAGGGAAGGTGATGTCCTTACCCTTCTCGAGTCCGAAAGGGAAGCTAGGAGGCTGCGCTGATGGTACTGCATGGTCTGATCATGCCTACATTTATGGGATGTTTCTAAAATGGGGCATCTTGTTGCCTTTTATTATGTTTTCCATTTAGTACTAGCACTGGTTTTTGGATTTTGCCTGTCGCTACAAAGCCAAAGTGCAACATGGTTCGTTTGTTTCTTGTTTTGAATTTATCTTAGTTTTTGCTCTTATGAAGGTTTCTGAAACTAGACCCTGTGCTACAAAAATGTTATGTTTCCTATTTGTGCGACAAATCACAGGCTTCAATTTATGAATTTGTTGGGAGACAGATCAACGACTTCGCAAATGTTTCTTAGGCCAAGATGTGTCGCTGCCCTCTCTAGTCAAAATTATTTGATGCTCTGTAATTGGGATCTTGCTGTTATATTTTGGCATTGAACAACTGCACTTTAGGCCGGTATCATCCCTGGCCATCTTCAGGTTGTGTTTAGAGTAATATTGTTGAAGTGCCTGAGAAATGCTTATGACACGGTTGATTTTGATCCCTGATGCTACCAGCTGCAGTTCCATCATGGAGAATCTCACGGCATACATGGTTTACAGGAATAAGATATAATGTAAGTAGAAATCAGAGTAGAATGCGAAGCAACAATATGGAATTGAAATTTGATATGCTTGTTCTAGTGTTTGGACCTGGTACAGAAATGCATGAGACTCGGCAGGAAACTGAGTCAATAAAAACCCCTTCGCTGACTCTGTAGAAAAGTCCTCCCTTGGGGGCTTGGTTCCTAATAGCATCATCTGTGAGTTCTTCCTTCATCCTCACACTCTTAGGGCTTTACATGTCTGAATGCAGTTTCTCCTCTGGCTTGAATGCCTTCCTACAGTGCCTGTAAATTTTGAGTAAGAGCAAATGTTGATACCTTTCCAGCTTTGAATTCTCAAACTGGACATACGGGTGGCGTCTCTCAGGTTAAGCTCTAATACTTTTTGGTGGTGGCATCTCAAATTTGTAAAACGAAGAAAGCGTCTATCAATTCGATGCACGCATCGGGTTTGTATGACAACGAATTAATCCCATTGCTAATTTGAACTTGGAATGCTTCCTTCTGAGCTCAGGTGGACTCTATTTATGACTGAAATCAGGAGTTAATTCACTTAATTTGTTCTTTGTACCATACTAATTTTCCGAGGCGTCGATTTACAGTAAATCTTGTGCATTGACTGAAAATTGATCTAATTCGATGACAAGATGGTTCTACTCTCTGGTCCTGAGTGAGTGAACTAAATCTAGAACTCGAATATTCCTGAACTCTGCATGAGGATTTTCATATGGATCGCTTTTCGTTACTTTTTTTTTTTTTATAGGCATTTATGGCAGTTTATCCTGCTTTAGGAACCGAGAAAAAGTGCGTTGATCCTGTTATTTCTTTTATTTTACGCAATTAAAAAAATTAAATAATATTGTAACGGATTGATGATGAAGCCATGTTATTGGATCAACGTTTGGACAGAGAGCATTTCCTCCAACGCCCAACTAAGATCAGGTCCGCTAAAAGAGCGGCAGCTCCCGCTGTGCGGATGAGAGGCAGAGCAACGCAATTATAAGGCGAGACGAGAGTACTCCAAGCTCTCCCCCATGGCTCTCTCCTCCTCCTCCTTCTCACCCACCTCTCCCTCCTCTCATCCCGGCTCTCGTCCAGTTTCCTGTCCTCGCTTCACTACCGCGCGCCACTTGGCCAGCTTCCACCGCCCTCGGCCTCCTCTTCTCCCCGCCAGCGCAATCGCTTCTCTCCGCGCTCTCTCGAATCCTTTCTCCGTTTCGCGCGCCGTTTCTCGCAGCAAAGCCCATGCTGGCGGACGCCAGACGCGCTTCTCTATCAAGGTACCCCGCATTCGCCCTCGAACATTCAAATTTCTAGCATGTACTCGATTCTCGGGTCATGCTCTTACTTGGTTGGATGATCGATGAACGGATTATTACTTTGCCGCATGCTGAATAGATGTTCCAACTTGCAATTATTGTTAGTCTTTTTATGTTTTTCCCCGAGAAGAATCAGGATACAACTACCAATTATTGTTAGTGACACATAAAAAAAAGGGAAGAAAGTAATGAAATTAGTTATATAAACTTTTTGTTAAAAGAATTCCTATAATGGAAGAAGAAAGCTCAAATTAACTTGGTATCGTGGTCAGGCGTGTTCTCAAGCTAGTGCTGCTGGGTCTAATCCATTGTCAGAAAAAATTTCAGAATTGAGAGATTCATGTTGGAGGTTTTTAAGGCCTCATACCATCCGTGGGACTGCTTTGGGTTCCATGTAAGTAATTAAAATCTTGGCTGAGCTAATATCGTTTAATCATTGATTTCTTTAACATCATTCTTGCTTGCAGCTCTTTCTAGTTCTGATTGTTGTACCCTTCTCTCCTGTACATCTTTGCTTGATGACAGAGCTTTGGTTGCAAGAGCTCTGGTAGAGAGCCCGGAGCTGATAAATTGGCGGTTGACATTCAAAGCATTCTACGGACTTATAGCACTTATCTGCGGCAATGGTTATATTGTTGGAATCAATCAGATTTATGATATTGGAATAGACAAGTATGTTGAACTATATTCGTGCATTTTACCTTATGTGCATAAGTGCTGTTCAACTCCATATATGTGTCGTACTCTTCGTAAGTCAAAGAACTCGCATGAGATCTTCTGTTTTGACCTTATGCTGCTTTAGCAAATACCTTCTGTTTCTCCTATGCGCTTCCTGAAAGCCCTCAATTGATGCAACCATCTATATTTATCCATATATGCATGCTTATCATGTTCTTGCTGTTACAGGGTGAACAAGCCATATTTGCCTATAGCTGCAGGGGACCTCTCAGTTGAGTCAGCGTGGTTTTTGGTGTTATTTTTTGCAGCTGCTGGCCTCCTGATCGTCGGATGGAACTTTGGGTCATTCATTTCTTCTCTATACTCTCTGGGACTTTTCCTTGGCACTATATATTCTGTTCCTCCATTTAGATTAAAGAGATATCCTGTTGTGGCATTTCTTATTATTGCCACGGTATGCTTTGCAATTCATTTTTCTCTTGTTTCCTCCTGAATGTATGCTTACTCTTATTCATTCTAAAGTTCTGAGTGCAACAAAGCTGCAGTCAATTTTTTTAACATGATCAAAGAATGATACTGGATGAACAAGTGTTGGGGTGAATGCAAATGGATGAAATAATCAGTTAGTGAGCAAATAGTGAAACAGTTTTTTACAACAGATACATCCGACACAAGGATGTATACAACTGTGCATGTGTACCATGCAATCTGTACAGTTGGTATCTATAGCTCCTGATATGGTGGAGTGTGGATTGACAGTTTTGCATCATTGGTTCTAAAACCACAATGCCTTGTGAATCTGCAAGCTACTTGATGACTTTTCCCCCTAAAAGCAATATTAGAAATGGTGTTATGCTGGGTTTTTGCTACTTACTTTTTGTAGATGCATATTGTTGGATTTCCATCATTGTCTATTCTATCTTTTTGTCTCTTTTTTGCTTTTCTAATGTTTATCTGAACCTGTTCTAATTTGAATTACTGGAATTTTTAAAATCTTTCTTTCTTAGTTACTTGATTTTAATAAAACCTTTTAGCATATCACTTTTTTTTCAAACTTGCGTAGCTTTTGTCTTACATCAAGTGGTTTTTATCCATTTTTAACCTCATAAATGCGACAAGTGATAAAAACAGCAGAACCATTTGAGAAATTTGCAATGTAATATGCATGAAAAATTATTTAGCCCTTTATTTTGATTCATGAATTGGTAAAATTGAAATTATATGAGAGAATTCTTGGACGAAGTACAAAAGAAATGCCATTCCACTTCCTTATGGATGTATTTGCCTGTTATATTCTAATAATTTGTTTTTTAGGATTTGACTTGATTTATTAGTATCACCTGAACAATGCTTATCCTGATCATTTTTTTCCGTATTTTTGCTAATCATGTTTTCATAGGTACGTGGTTTTCTTCTGAATTTTGGTGTATATTATGCTACTAGAGCTGCATTGGGTCTTACATTCAAATGGAGGTAAAAATCTGTTCGTTGTTTCGAAATATTGCTAGGTAACCTATATTATAAGTTCAAATTTAAATGTATAACATACTCAAATTAATACCCATATATTATCAAACAAACAAGTAAAAGTTGCTTGTGCATCTCACTGCAGATGCATCTAGAGATCATGGTGATGTCTAACTCCATGTAATGTCTTTCTATCTGCAGCTCACCTGTTGCTTTCATCACAACCTTTGTCACGGTATTTGCTTTGGTTATTGCTATAACCAAAGATCTTCCAGATGTCGAGGGGGACCGCAAGTGAGTCACTTGGAATGCCCTGTAGTCGTGGATTGCATGAGATGCCTGCTTGTTCATGTCATTTTGCAGCTGTGTTGCATTTCTGCCCTCATAAATTTCTCAAAGTCCAGTCTTGTTATCAAATTGATAAAGCAACCATTTTCCTGTTTTAGAATAGTTCTCTTGCAGTGCCTATTAACGGGTCACTTGATAGATCCTTGCCAAATTTTCATTAAGAACAGAAAATTTATATAAAAGTCAGTATTTGGTCTTTGTCCTGCTTGACTTATGTGGCAGTGACAGATATTAGCATAATAGCCTATTACAGATATACATGCATTAGATATGTTTGTTATGTTGTCGTTGTTGAATTCTTTTATTTATCTACTTTTTCATCATTTGATATGCATTATGCTTGTATATTCATGTGCACCTAGTGTGGGCACATGCTCTTTAGGCTTGCATACCATTATTGTAAATGTTGCCTGCATGTCCCAGTAAGTTCTTACTTCTTGGTCCTTAACCTTAAATTTCAAGTTTTTTCCTTGATAACAGATGCTGTTGCCTGCTTGATTGTTCATGTTTTCATGCTTCTTTCTCCCCATCTTATTTTTTTATAATATCTTTAGTGTCCGCACCTTGAATCTTCCTGATTAATTCTTTCGTGATATAGAGTAAAATCCTGTTTTTGCCTTTTGGATTGTCATTTCATCTTTTATAGTGCAGAATGTGGTGCCATGAATCCATTATATTTATTAAGCTAGGTGATTTTGGTTTATTGATTGAGCTTAAATGCAATTGAAAGCTTTGTCTTTGATTATGCTGGGCGAGACAAAGATCTGTTGCATGCTTAGAAAATACCATCTCAACTCATCAACCTAAATTGGTTGGAAGCCAACCACATCTAACATTCACCCATGTGGACAAGTTATTTTCTAGAACAAAATACCATTGCACTCCCAATAATTTAGGCTTCCTGCAACTTAAAATGCCACATGTGGCATACCAGGTAGACGGTGCTTCAGCAATATTTCCGTATTTCTTTCTTTTGATTATAAACAATCAAGAATTCAAGATACTGTCTGTTGTATATTGAATATTTGTACCATGCAATTTTATGTTTGCTGTGGTTGTATATACTTTAAGTGTTTTTTTTTTCTGGCTTCATGCTTTTCATTCTTCTTGTAGATTTCAAATATCAACCTTGGCAACAAGGCTTGGAGTCAGAAATATTGCATTTCTTGGTTCTGGGCTTTTGCTGGCAAATTATCTGGGTGCTATTCTTGTAGCAATTTATATGCCTCAGGTGAACATATTTATTTTTGAACCCTTTATTGTGGGTTCTGATTTCTCCTTGATCTATTTAATTGTTCTAGTACCTAATATCGGGATGGTTTTTCTTCAAGTGGTCTAGAATCTGGGAGTTTTTGTCCATGTAAGAGTAATAGATGACAAAGTTAACATAAGAAGTGATTTCCTCGGTTGTCAATTTTTTTATTGGATCAGGTCCAGTGCTTGAAGCTGAACACTTTGTGATATTTTATTCTGGAGATATGCAAACTGAATTATACAACCATCCCTTTTCAAAATCATGGCTTGAAAGCTGTCCTTTTGCATTGCAGATTTTCAGGCGCAGCATCATGGTGCCGGCGCACGCTATCTTTGCATTAGGGTTGATTCTCCAGGTCTTTTCTTGAATGTTTTATTAACTTTAGTGCATACATACATTACATATATATTTCCCTGAGTAGTGCCTCACTATGCCCCAGGATCTGCATGATTTGCTTCCTGCGACTTTTTCTATTTAGTGCATACATTGTATGAGAGTTGATGTAGTGAAGTGGCGAGGGCAATAATCAACAGTGCTAATTTTTCTTATTGCTTTTCCATGAGTAAAGAACAAATTTCTTCTTTTTTCTCATCCAAGACAAAAAGGCTTATATATTAATATTTGAAATTATTTGATCAAAAATTAATTTAGGAATGGCAAAAGAGATTCTTAAAATTAAAAAGGATTGCTGCTAATTAAAATTTTCATGCTATTTTTTTGTTGGTAACCAGCATACTAGCAAGAAATGATGAACTATATTAATGCCAAATGAGAAACATAATAATATGTATAGAAAGTACAAATCCTTCAGAATTAATGCTTTTGCAACCTTATCAATCTGCAAAAACAAATATCTGCACAAAGTGGATCCAACAATCGAAACAACAAAAAACCCTTTGAAAAAAAAGTTCTGAAGCTTATGCTGGAGATCATCCGTGGATGTAATGATTGCAACACTGTTTTTGCTACTTACAACCACATTAAGTAATAACAGAATTACTTGGTTCTTGTCATGGCCAATGCTCCCATGATGCACACTGTAAATTATTCATGTTGAAACCACAGCAACCCCTACTTATGAAAAATCAGCATACATCCTGATAACTCACATGGCATTTGTATATGCTCAAGGGTATCCTTCTTTTATTAAATAACAGTTGGCAATCTTTTAATGGACTAACTTTATTTTTCTTGGTGCATATGGTTTCAGGCATGGGTTCTGGAACAAGCGAAGTATACAAAGGTACAGTTTTTTTTTTTTTTCCATGATAGGTGCATTTTCTCAGTTACCTATATATGCTGTGTTTTATGAAGAATTGGAATAATGGTATTATTTATGTGTGACTGTGATGTTATTTATGTGGGACTGCATTAGGGATTAACATTTTAATGCATCACAAGAAGTGCAAATATCTCGATTTTACCTATAAATTCAGTAGAAGAGAAGCATGGTAAAGCATGCTAAGATCTCTCTCTCTCTCTCTCTCTCTCTCTCTCTCCCTCTCTTTCATTAGCTAAATAAATTGCTAGCAGAAAGAAAGAACATAAAGGTCAGTAGTTATTGGCAACTGATTCCCATCTTGCATCAGTGGAGAAGCAACAGTAGTCGCTAAGAAAAGAGTTTTTTTTTTTTTAATTTCCCCTTCAGACCCTAGAAAGTGATCTTTTGATGGACAGAGAAATGACAGGTAATCTCCAACTTCATATGGTTTTCACCACTTGATGGAGATTCCCAGATTGAATCCTTGTCATTTGATGTCTTGTTTCTCCCAGTGTTTTTCCTGTAGAAGATATAAGACTATACAAAATTAGTTATTTTAATGGGATAGTGATACTGCAGCATTAAACTCTTCCATTTGAGCTGTGCTATTCAGAAGGCATGTGATTTTTTTGTCCAAGCATAACCAACAAAAAAAATGAAGTCCTGTAATTTACAAACACTCCTTAAGCGGGCCTTTATACTCTAGAAGACTTCTTCTTTTTTTTTTTTAAATTTTCTTGACTGTAATCCGTGTTATAAAATCTGATTTGGGCCATGAAATCTTTTATCAATATTATTTACGTACTGTAGGTTGAAGTGAAAGATCTGAAAAGCATGAGTATAGGATCAATATGTATCTGACTTTTTTCTTTTGAAAATTTGAAGGATATGAGAATCCAAATTCTGATCACATATTTCCTATATTCGATCGAACAAATATGTCAGTCCAACAATGCGTAAAATATACTAAGGAAGCCTTCCCAACAAAAGACATACGGGTGTACATGCATGGTTTTTGCCTTTTCTTGGGTTTACTGCTTGTCTAATTACTGGACAAAGTTAGCTGGGTGATGCTCTTGATTGTAAGTGCATACTACATAGTTACCATACACAATTAAATTCCAGATAGTACAATCAAAAACCTAACATATATACCATCATCTCGCCATACGATATAATTCTTTTTTCTGTTTTGCAGGAAGCAATTTCGCAATTCTATCGGTTTATTTGGAACCTCTTCTACGCTGAGTACATTATATTTCCGCTTATATAGCCAAGTAAAAGTTATTTAGTTTATTGTAGGAATTACATTTTCTGCCACATCTGGATACAATGAGCGATTATGAGTTTTGTTTCCCTTGGCAGCTTGAGATTCATCCACACATAGTAGAAGCGCAGTCAAAAACTGATGACCCAAGATCGTTGGCGTAAAACAATCTTTAATGAGCATGGTTCGCTGCTAGGAATGGACCGGGCAAGAGCAGAGGATCTTGTCAAGACATACTTCAACCTAATCACAACTCATTTTTACTTGTTTTATACCTGCTACTTGTGGCTATATTAGTGAAGAGCCTAATAATTTCAAAAACTGCCATATATTGCATGCGCAGGACCGGCTTAACCATTGCTTGGAATGTGTTGGTGGTGCCTAAAGAATGTTACAATTTTCCTAGTTAAGAACCCACAGTTCATTATCTGTTAATTTCTCTTAGCATATATTGATGTTAATCACTTTGCTATGTTAAAATGATTGCTGCCATGGACAATTGAATAGTTCTGTCAAATTGATCAGGCTTTGTATATGTGCGTGTGTGCGTGCGTGCGTGCGTGTGTGTGTGTGTGTGTGTGTGTGTGTGAAAAATGATCAGTCTGTATGGAAAAGATTACAGTGCATTAAGAAAAAATCAACACTAAAAATGTAAAAAATGTGAAACTAAAAGTTAAAGCAATCATTGGAAAGATGATACTGGGAAAAGGGACGAAACTCTAAATTTAGAAGTAGATAATTGTTCTTACTCATTTTTATCATTCCAACAAAAAGGTAACCCAATAAGCAGTTAATTTCCATCATTTAGAAAGAAGCTTAAATATAATTGAAAATTACTGGGTGAGATACAACTCACTGAGGCCAAGGCAGTTTCAGAAATATGGGGTTATTTGATTTCCTCTCTTGTCTAATAGACATTGAACATGCTTTGATCGGTTGCATCAATCCCCTTGCCATGTAGCACGAGAAATTCTTATGGGCATGAACCGATCAACTCTTCCCATTTCTTAGCGGACGGTATGTACATGAACTGCTGTAAATGGACGGTGGATGATTTTTAATCGGACGCAAATAGGTGAGAACTTGAAGCCGCGAAGAGGGAATCCGCGCGACAGTTCTAAATACACCCCCCCTATTGCTCAGGACACCCCCCAAAAATTAAAAAAAAATACCCAAACTAACCTTTAGTGTAATTACCATATTGCCCTTGAAATTTTCTCAGTACACCCCCCCCCCTTCCTCCTCCTCCGTTTCGTGCTCCGTTCGGCACTGGATCGCCGAACAAAATGCTTCTGTTCGGCTGAACGGTGCCGAACAGAAGGCTTCTGTTCGGCGATCCAGTGCCGAACAGAAGGCTTCTGTTCGGCAACCCTCAACCGAACAGAATCCTTCTGTTCGGCGGAGGGGAGGGGAGGAGGGGTAGGAGGGTGGGGAGGAGGCGGCGGAGGGGGGAGGGGTAGGAGAGGTAGTTGGAGGAGGGGGAGGTGGAGGAGGAGGAGGAGGAGGGGGAGGTGGAGGAGAAGGGGGAGGAGGGGTAGGAGGAGGAGGAGGAATGGGAGCAGGGAGGAATAGGGGGTGGAGGAGGAGGCAAAGAAGGGGGAGAAGGCGGAGGGGGATGCAGAGTAAGAGGGGATGGGGATGGGGGGCGGAGGTAGAGGGGTGGAGGAGTAGGAGGAGGGAGGAGGGAGGAGGAGGAGGAGGGTGAATAGGCGGAGGAGGGGAGAGGGATGAGGGGGAGGCAGAGGTGGGCGGGAAGAGGGGGAGGGGGAGGAGGATGAGGGGTGGGGAGGTGGGGGGTGGGGAGGGTGGGGGTAATTTAGGAATTTTTAATTTTTTAGGGGTGTCCTTAGCAAATGGGGGGGTGTAGAGAGTATTTAATTTTTTTTTTAATTTTTGGGGGTGTCCTGAGCAATAGGGGGGTGTATTTAGAACTACCCCTCACCGTGACTGTGACTACGCCTGTACGGTGGGACCCGAAGTAATCCAGCATCACGGGGCCCGTCCGAATGGACGGATGATGATTTCGATGGACAGCGTGATCTAAGTGGACAGCAACGGGGGCCTCCTACCAGTCCAAGCCGGTATTTCTTTCGCCCGAAGTTTGTTTCCAGCTTCTTACCAACCGAACCCTAACTCTCATTCCATCGAAACCCTCCCCTCCTCCGGAGATCAATCGATCTATCGAGAGAGGCGATGGCGAGGATGGAGGAAGAGGAGTTGCCAGCCGGAAGCCAGTCGTGGCCGCAGGCCCCGGTCGGCGGCGGCGGCGTCGGCGTCCACTACCTGGCCAAGTGCGTCCTCAGGGGAAGCGCCGTCCTCCAGGCCGTTCAAGGCCACCTCCGCTCCCCCTCCTCCTTCGACGTCGTCTTCGGAAAGGTGCCTCCTTACCCCTTTTTGATCTAGATCTTTGATTTTCTCGAACTCAACCATGGTCCTCTTCATACCAGTTTCTCCTTCGGTCATGTTCTTAATGTGTACTAGCGGTTGTTTCTTCATGAATCCTTGATTCACAAAGCCCCGCTAGCAGTTATCTTTATCTGCTCTCTATTCACTTTGATTCGTTTTACTTTGGTATTATTTCATGAATAATTGTATATGCCGCCTTAATTAATTCTGTTTGCCCTTCTTATGTTGTTGTGCCATTGTAATTTGTTCGTTTCTTATAACGTTGAACCAAGTTGCTGAAGAAGGTGAGGGTATTCAGACTCTTAAAGGCATAAAATCTTCGAAATTTGACTTGAGATGAAAATCCAAGCACAGTATAATTTACTCCTTGCTGCCTAAACCAGGAACTGTCTTGTTGCTGCCCCTTTTTGCTCACAAGATATAGAAACATAGGGTGTGATGCTGGTTTTATGTAGGTTAATTATTAGATTCTAAGGGCGCTACTGGGGTGTAAGCCCCGAAAGCCTTTGGTACTTAAGTAGGGCGAGCAGCCCTTAAACAAAATCAAAGGCGCGACCATCCCCCCTCGTTCCTTACATTTCTTCTTGGCTGCTTGGCCTGTAGTAGGTATCTGGTTCACTGCTTTAGGTATTAGTACTATGGCTTGTACGATGGGGATATGTAAACCGTTCATTTTTCCAATAGGATATGTAACCCCCCCGGGCGGTGCTATTTATTTCAGCCAACAATATCTGGTCCAGTGTAAAACTGGCTATTGGTGTTAGTTATTGGACTTTGATTGCTGAGTGCCATGTGATATTATAATTGCACGCATGCAAATGTCTTTTTTTGCCATAGTTCACTCACAGAACTATATTACAGAAGTTTTAAAGACTGAAATTGTCACAACTCACCAGGCACTTCGATGACCAACTTAAGCAAATGAATGTTTATTATGAAATTGTGTGTTGCTAAAAGAAACATAGCCCATTCAATGCCCTCTTTCCTCTGTAAGTTTTGATTGTAAGAGAAAGCATTATTGATGCTTATAGTGACCATTCTTTGTAATGTACAAATGTTTTCAGGAGACATCACTTGAATTGGTAGTAGTCGGCGAAGATGGAATTGTGCAATCAATCTGTGAGCAAAGTGTATTTGGCATGATAAAAGATCTTGCTGTACTGCGGTGGAATGAGAAATTTCGTGACGCTATGCCTCAGGTTTCGTTGTAATTTATGCTCCATAGCATTTATTTTATGAACTAGCGGCTTTGTTTTGAGGCATTAACATATAAATACATTATCATACACAATATTTTATTTGTGTATAAAGAATTCTATCCATTGTCTTGATAAAATGCTGCTTATGTCTTACAGGAACAAGGGAAAGACCTTTTAGTTGTTCTTTCAGATTCTGGAAAGCTTTCTTTTCTTACCTTTTGTTCGGAGATGCACAGGTTAGCTTGCCCTATATTCTTCAAATGTGATTGTTAATCCATTTTGCTACGAGATATATCTTTATTATCTTGAGGTGTGTGCACTTCCACTAAATTTCTTTCATAAGGTGAACTATAATTAATTATTGGTGTACGCTAATTTGGTATAGGTTCTTTGCGATGACGCACATTGAATTATCCAAACCAGGAAACTCGAGACATCAATTGGGAAGAATGTTAGTGGTTCATCCTGAGTAAGTTTCTTCCCGACCTTTCTTCTGTTTTATTTTCTCTTTGGAAATCAGTTTTCTAAAATACTCGGCAGTAGGCATTTCGTACGGGGAAGACTTGGCACATTCTAGTTGAACTCCTTCATAACGAGGTGGTCAAATGACTTGTATTGGATTTCACTCTGCATTAACTGACTATTAACATGTGTTTAATTATTCCCAGTCTAATTATGATGTATTAACATTATTTATCCATTATAACATAGCATAAACTATATTTTAAACCTCCTCAAGGTGACAGCAATAATCCCATGATTCATTGCTATTGTATGAACTTCCAGATCAACAATATGTTGTTGGGTTCTGCAAGGAGTAGCAAAGGTTTCTGACATGGAGAGGGATAAATGGTAACTGAATTTACCTCTCTGGGTTGAACATGTGTGGGCCGATCATACGTATTAAGTCTCCATAAGTTTACATAGGTATGGGATACAATCTCTGGCTCCAATATTTAGAAGCATGAGTCATAATTGCTGAGATGAATGAATGATTTCATCGGGGTCGGTTCCATGTATGAGCAAGTAAGTGCACTTGAACGGTGCAAGTAGGACACCATGTGTATGATGTAACTTTTAAAGCGGTATGAGCAGGGAAAAATATCATAACATATTAAGAACAGTGTCATCAGCTAGAATAAAAACTTGCCCTAACATAGGATAAAATGATGAGGGACAACTGAAATAATAAAAGGTGAAACTTGAATTTGTGTTTTGGGGGTAGGAATGGAGGTGGGAAGCTAGACATAAATTGCTTGCTGAGCTTGAATCAATCAAGGATGTCAGATAAATAATAAAATATTTTATAAATTGTCACTGTTGAATGGTACAGTTACGAATTTGGCTAGCAATGACTAAGGTACAAGGATACTCTCTAATGAGTCTCTATAAGCTTTTTGGCTCCTCTGCTATATAACTAGCAACCAGTAACTGTGTTAGCAGAGTATCTAGCTGTATATGCAAAGGGTATTTTGGAAATGACATTATTCAAGCTCAGGTCCTGTAGCAATGTATTCGTAGACATGTTTTTTTTTTTCCTTCTTTTTGATGAAATAAACTTAATGGTATTTAATTCGGTTTTAAAAACTTCATACATTTTTTGTTTAAGTATTCTGAAAATGTTGGACTCTAATTTCCAATAGCAATGTTTTCATTTCACAGTGTCTTCATATTTGTTGTTTTAATGCTGAACGAGCATGGTGAAGTATTTCAATCTTGGTAGTTGTGGTAGGTACTTATCTTTGGAAATAGGATGTCTACTCATGTTAAAAAAGAAAATGTTTTTCTCTTCATTTCTTAGGTTTAGGTTAATGGCATCCCTTTTTCAGCGCCTCAAGTCGATACTGGAAATCACTTAGCTTTCATTTTTGTTTTTCAGAGGTTCTTTTGTTGCTGTTAGTGCATATGAAGACCGATTTGCCCTGTTTTCTGTGTCTAAATCTGCTGAAAGCAATGTTGTTGGTGAGGTCAGTAATTGTGAATCAGTTGATCAACCTAAATGGTGTATTATGTGTAGACTGAACAATTTCTTAAGTCTGGTCCATCTAATATGTTATAGTACTCATTTCAGATTTTGAAGATCTCATGTCATAATTTCAGAAAATCTTCTATCCACCAGAAAATGAAGGAGAGATGAGCACTACAAGGGATACATCAATGACTAGCATCCGTGGTACAATTTGGAGCATGAGCTTCATTTCAAATGGCACCAGTCATCTAAGCATGGAAGGATATGATCCTGTATTGGCAATAATAATGCACAGGTGTGGTTTGGTTGCATTGTGTTTCTGGGTGCCATTTTTCCACTGACATTGTGTGAGATTGCCTTTGTAGGAGTTTGTCTACTGTTTCAATGTTATTGATACAATGTCTACATTAAGAGTTGAACATATCTGACTGCAGAAGGTTTTGAAATTTTCACTGCAGGAAAGTCTCTGCCATGAATGACTTGATGTTGTTTGGATGTAACTCTCGGACACATACTATTCATTTTCTTTCTCGATTTCCAGAACCTGGACCTCTTGCACTTAGTATATCTGCGGTGCCTCATCTTTCTGGCTTTGCATTTCTGTTTAGGACCGGTGATGTGCTTTTAATGGATCTTAGAGACCCAGAAAATATCTTATGTATTCACAGGATTAACTTAAATTTACCTAGTGTTATTGAAGAGCGAAATTCTATCGAGGAATCATGTAGAGGACTTGATGTTGATGATGAAGGTATGTTTAATGTAGCTGCTTGTGCTTTGCTAGAATTGAGAGATTCTGCTGATTGTATGGTCAAGGATGATGACCCTATGAGCATTGATAGTGGAAGTGGTAAAGGAAATTTATATCGCAAGCATGTGTGTTCATGGAGTTGGGAACCTGGTGAGTCAATGAGTTCAAAGTTGATCTTTTGTTTGGACACAGGGGAACTGTATATAATTGAAATTAATGTCGACACCGAGGGAGTCAGAGTTAATTTATCTGACTGTCTCTACAAGGGTTTGCCTTGCAAGGCGCTGCTATGGGTCAATGGTGGATTAATTGCAGGGCTTGTAGAGATGGGAGATGGGATGGTCCTCAAGTTGGAGCATGGTAGGTTGCTTTACAGAAGTCCCATTCAAAACATAGCACCAATTCTGGATTTATCTGTTGCTGATTACCATGATGAAAAACAGGATCAAATGTTTGCCTGTTGTGGAATGAGTCCTGAGGGATCATTAAGAATTATTCGAAGTGGTATTAGTGTAGAAAAGCTTTTAAGGACTGCCCCGATTTATCAAGGAGTAACTGGTACATGGACACTGAGGATGAAAGAAAGTGATTCTTACCATTCTTTTCTTGTGTTGTCTTTTGTTGAAGAAACTAGAGTACTGTCAGTTGGTTTAAGCTTTATTGATGTCAGTGATGCTATTGGTTTTCAGTCTGATGTTTGCACTTTGGCCTGCGGTATGGTGGCTGATGGGTTGCTTGTGCAAATTCACAGGACTGGTGTAAGACTTTGTTTGCCCACTACATTTGCTCATTCTGAAGGTATCCCTCTTTCTGCACCAATTTGCACCTATTGGTATCCTGATAATGTGACCATCAGCATGGGTGCAGTTGGATGCAATCTGATAATTTTAGCTACTTCTAATCCTTGTTTTCTATATATCCTTGGGGTCAGATCACTTTCAGCTTATCATTATGAAATATTTGAGATTCAGCATGTGAGACTGCAGCATGAAGTATCTTGCATATCTATACCAAGAGGACATGTCAACCATGAGCTTTTAGCTTCACAAGTTAGATTGTCTCACAAGGATCATGAGGCCAGTCTCTCAAGTAAAGTTGAAATCAGGAAGCTTTTTGTCATTGGTACACATAAACCGTCAGTGGAAATTCTTTCATTTTCCCCTGAAGGAGCCTTCAGAGTCCTTGCTATTGGAAGCATCTCAATAAATAATATACTGGGAAGCCCTATTAGTGGTTGCATCCCTGAAGATGTTAGACTTGTATCAATTGATCGGCCCTATGTTCTTTCAGGTCTGAGAAATGGAATGCTACTTCGGTTTGAGTGGCCTGCAATCTCTACATTTTCCCAGTTAGAATCAAACAGACAGGGCCAATTTGGTAGTTCTTGCTTTAGGGAAGTTGAAAGTTCCTTACTGAAAACCATGTCTACATATTCACTTGGTAAGATGATGGAGAATGCTGAAAACCCTGTGCCAGTTCCTTTACAATTGATTGCCATCCGTCGCATTGGGATTACTCCTGTATTTTTGGTATCTCTGCATGATTCACTTGATGCAGACATTATTATTCTCAGTGATAGGCCTTGGTTATTGCATTCCGCACGACACAGCCTTGCATATACATCTATTTCGTTTCAGCCTGCAACTCATGTGACCCCGGTGTGTTCTGTCGACTGCCCCAAGGGAATTTTATTTGTTGCAGAGAACAGCTTACATTTGGTGAGAACCCTATGTACTAATTTTAATTTTGTTTTAAATTGCTAAGAATAGGCCTTTTTCATTTCCTTTTGAGCTATATGCTTGTCCTTACCCTATCATTACATATAATGTATATCTACGAACTGCCAAAATATACATTTGAGATTATTTCTGCTCATTTGTAGGCCTTCTGAACTCTATCTAGATCCCTCTTCATTAACTCCATAAGCGTGACACTTAGGTATTGATTGGTTGGTACAGTTTTCCCTGCCGAGTGCCAAATTATCTTCTTGGTTGCTACGAGCACAACGGAACATGCAAACAACTAGTAGTATTTGATGTTGTAAATTTATTAGTTCTGTCTAATGCATGGTAAATATACATCATTTGGTGGTATCATATATGTAAATGAAATTTGGAAGATTCAGAAATTGTAATTTTGTTTTTTTTTTCAACAATTAAAGGTTTGGTACTGGAATACTATTTGATGTCATATTTTTATTAGTTCCATCTAATGCATATTGTTTGCCATGCTGCATGGCTGCCAATAGCAGTGTCAGGGCTTGCCACTTGATTAGGATGTTGGATTCTGTGAACTCTACAAATACGATGTAACAACATGGCTGTATAGATTTGGACATGGTGTGAATGTATGCATACTTTGAGTTTCATTAGTAATCAAAGTTAATGATGTATCAATGCTGTTTATATATAATACTTCAAAAACGATTGCACAAATCTGTAAGACATCTGTCAAGATCATATACGAAAAGTAAAAAAAAAGGTAGCATATTTTATAAATGCAATTATTCAAACCAAATGCATGTATCGATATAATATGAACTTGAAGTAAGACCGTCTTGGGTAGCTAAAGAGGTTCTAAATTTCTCGTAATCTATGAAATGACCTATTATAGTCAATAATCTTGATTCTTGATGCTTGGGCTAACTTAGTTTGCTGCAGGATATACTTCATATCATGTACTCTAGATTGGGGCATGTATTGACCACCCATGGTGGGTATGTTGAAGGAACTAGTGAAGTGGGAGACAGGGAGCAAAGACACTATTCGAAAGACAAACACAGTAACAATAAAAGAAAGTGGAGCTGAGCCGAGGATGTGTCCAACCACAAGAATTTCAATTGTAATAGAGTAGACAAGTGAACTGCCTTTAGGCCTCTAACTTAGAAAATCAAGCTCATCTAAGTTTGGTAACAATGCAAAGGTTTTTCCAAGTACATGTGATGCTTCTTAGACAGTTTGTAGTTAGCTAATAGGTATAACTAGATTTCATTTCCTTTGTTTCCTTATTTTTCCCCCCTGTTTAATATGTTGGATTTTGGAGCAATCTGGTTTCACCATTTTAAAGAATCTATGAGGATGTAGGTAACATATTTTTGATCAAGGTTTTGAGTATATAAGAGCATTCATATCATGGGAACACAGTACATGGTACAACCCACATTCCTCAGCACGCTGTTTTTGTTGAATGCTTTGTAATGCAACTAGTTTAGAACCTATTCATACGCTGTCATGTTTTTGTTGAATGATTCATATAATAACCATGTATTCATCCAAATGCATCTCCATAGCCTCTTGGGATTTTTTGTATTGTATTTGAGCAACTTTATTATGGGAAAATGCTATCTTAGATATCGTTAGATAAATATGGAAGTGTATGGAATAGCTAACCACAGGAAATGGTACATTCTCACCTAGCATGGGTTGAAAACCAAATATGTCTTGACCAAATAACTGGAAATTATCTTTAATTCATTAAACATCCTTTAAGTTACTTAAATACAAATGGTTACCAATTTACGTTGTGATTGTGAGACTTCCATTTTTCATTTCTCTTCTAGTCCTTTTGTATGTCCTTGTTATGTTGGCTTAATTCTATGTGAAAATCTAAGATTTTAGTAACATCTGGTAGCCTGAACCCAACCATACATTGGAGCAGTTTCTGCAAGAATAGGGAATCAATTGTATTTTTTTTTTTTTTAAAAAGTGCATTGAAGGAGGAGCTTCTTGTAAGTATATTTACTGGAAGTAACTTAAAAAATACATGCCAAATTTGTAACAATTGCCTTTTTTTGCAATTTAGGTGATTTTGTTTTTACTACCAATAGTACGTGGTGTCCCACAGGTGGGTTATGTACCATAGTCTTTATTGCGCTAAGTTTGGTTTTAGAAGAATATTTCAGCAGTAAGAAGCATTAGAAGCAGGTGTAGGTATGGGATTGAGAACTTGGCTCCTTATGCTTGGAAGAAAAGAATTTGGATTTCCTCCTGGCATCTCTGACATGGTCCTC
Organism: Phoenix dactylifera; assembly: GCF_009389715.1. Lineage (NCBI taxonomy): Eukaryota > Viridiplantae > Streptophyta > Magnoliopsida > Arecales > Arecaceae > Phoenix > Phoenix dactylifera. The sequence goes on from NW_024068145.1 coordinate 123,295, forward strand.
CAAGTGAGCAATTCACAAATGTTCTGTCACTGCATCAAGGTTGATTTTAGAATAACTTTTTTTTTTTTGTCGTTAATCATGCTTAAAATAAGAATAGTTAGAAGTGTCAGGAATCAAGTGTAGACTGTGCTGAAAATCAAGGGTTTGTTTCCTTGTGAGCAAAGAAACAAAAGTAGGTTTCCCCCCCCTGCATATCTGGCATGGCTTGCCTGCGGTGAACATGCATGTGCAATGGATCAATGTAAACACAAGAATGCAATTAATGTTAATTCATGAGATAGAAAAATACATGTTTTCTCTGACAATTTCAGGGTAGTAGAGCATTTAATAGAGGCTTTGCAAGATCACAAATGTGGAAAAGTGAGCTCTTATCCTCCAAACCTCATTAGGATGCACCTCCTTTCATCCCATGTTTTGAAAAAGGTTTCCCCTCAGGGGCTGGGTATAGTGAATAGTGGCTAGAGATGATAGGGGGGATTATAGGGTAGTGTTGGACTTGTGCTTTTGTGTGAAGTCCTAGTCTTATATAAATGTATTGCTCAAGTTTAGGAAATTACGCACAACTGTGTACTACTCAAGCAAGACACACATATCATGAAAAATATTATTACTAAATCTTGAAAAAATCCCCAAAAGGAAATTTAATCACAGATCCTAAAATAAATCCATACAATAAATAGAACTTTTCCAAATGAAAGTTGCAGACATATCATTGTGTTGTCAGATATTATGTATATATATTAACCAGATCTGTGGCAGAAGAATAATATCATCTTCTGAAGTAACTATTCTAGTATTAAAGCACAAGCTGCTTGTCATTCATTATTGAAGACACAGACTGGTCTTATTGCCGATCACTTCTTAGTTATTACTGTACCTTTGTGTTTTCGACCTATATTCTCATAGAAGCAATATTATGTTTCTATTGTTGATTTCTTTGTTTTGCAGGTTGAAATGGTTCATAGCAAGAGACTAAATGTGCAGAAGTTCCCCATTGGAGGCACACCACGGAAAGTTTTATATCATAGTGAAAGTAAAACATTGTTGGTGATGAGGACTGGACTAACTGATGCTACATGCTCGTCAGACATATGCCGTGTAGATCCTCTCAGTGGGACACTGCTTTCAAAATTTAAGTGTGAACCTGGGGAAACAGCAAAATGCATGCAAATAGTGAGGGTAGGAAATGAGCAAGTGTTGGTTGTTGGGACCAGTCAGTCTGCTGGCAGGACTATTATGCCTAGTGGTGAAGCTGAAAGGTTGGTTTCCAGGACTGTTTCTTCTCATTTGTCCTTTCCTCTTCCAGCTGCAAAAAATGCATGTTCATCAGCATGTAGAGCCACTATACACTTATGCACTTGGTACCCTTTAAAAACAGGGGCAATGTGGTCATCTCGACAGGTTGTATGCTGGTGTGCAAGGTCCAGTTTATGCTTTTTTTCTCATGCCAACTGCTGCTGCTGCTTGCTTGGGAGTGTATTGCACAGGCAACTGTAGTTGACATGAGAAAATATTAGACGGCATCTGCTGTTCACCTGTCATCATTTCTTATTTCTTTCCCAGCATTTTTTTTGACACCTTTTTATGTAAATTTAGATCATTTGCACAGCTGTGTTATAAGTTTCATCAGAAGAGTTCATAATTTGTATGATATATTTGGTAATATTTGTTGCTAGTGCTAATCCTCCTCCGTTACCATTAAGACTTTTTTACCTTCATGAAATATTATTATCGAGCGAATGCAGTTTTATAACATTTAATCAGTTGATTAACCTTACTGTGATTGCAACAGTGCCAAGGGACGCTTGATTGTGCTGAGCTTGGATAGTGCACAAAGTTCTTCAGAAGGCAGCTCGTTGATCTACTGTTCAACTTTGAATTCTTCATCCCGAGTTGGTTCACCATTCCATGAGATTGTTGGTTATGCAACTGAACAGTTATCAAGCAGCAGTCTTTGCAGCAGTCCGAATGATACTTGCTGTGAAGGAATTCAACTTGAAGAAATGGGAGCAGTGCAGTTGCGGTTAATTTTTCAAAATACATTATCTGGTGCTGTACTCTCTGTTTGTCCATATCTTGACCGATATGTCGTGGCATCTGCGGGTAATATTGTAAGATATCATTTTCAAGATGATAGATGATTAGAGAAAGTTTTAATTTGAATACTAAGGTAATAGCTGTCGGGATAAGTTCTCACCTGTAACTGGACTGATATTAATTTTGCAGCTCATGTGAGGAACCATGTAGTTTTGTTGTTAAGGGCAGTGAATATGACAAACGCACACACTCTCTCTCAACTTATATGAGTTTAGCTAATGGATAACCTTTCCTTCAACAGCTCTTTGTTTATGGTTTTGTGAATGACAATCCTCAGCGGTTGAGAAGGTTTTCTTTGGCAAGGACACGCTTTACTATAACTTGTTTGAAGACTCATTTTACTAGAATAGCAGTTGGTGACTGTCGTGATGGTATCCTTTTCTATTCTTATCATGAGGTATGCTGTATCTTCTGAAATCTTCATTAAGACATGTTTTTTTGTGTCCTACAACATAATTTACTTTTCCCTTTCATAATTAAAATGTTTTCAAGGTTTGGATTTTTTTTTTTTGGGTCCATTTTTAGTCTAGGTTCTGGCTCCTTGGGTTAAACAAGCTTTGCCATGTCGGTTCTTTTTTTTAGGATCTTAAGAAACTGGAGCTATTATATTCTGATCCTGTTCAGAGGTTGGTTGCTGATTGTGCTCTTATGGATTGTGACACTGCTGTAGTATCAGATCGTAGAGGGAATATATCTGTTCTGTCATGCACAAATAACTTAGAAGGTATATGATGCTTTACATCTTTGTGTCTCATGCAATTTTTTAAACTGGTCTTGTCAGTTTGTGCTATAAAATTGTCTTTGTTATCCTTGAAAATACATGTGCAATAAAATTGTCTTTGTTATCCTTGAAAATACATGTGCAATAAAATGAAAAGTTTGCTTGCTTTTTTTTTCCTCCCCAAAATGCTTCTACTTGTTGACTCGAGCAGATAAAAATGCTTCTGTTGAAAACTACTCATAATGATGTCATATATTCTCTTGTTCTTTTCATTCTCTGCATTGGTGTTATTGTTTCCTTCGGATGCATATAAATGGTATTTTCTCTCTCTTCTCTCTGTGCGATGCTGAAAAATAAATAAAAAAATCTAAAAGATAATATTAGTTGATTATTGGATATAAAGATAAACAAAAGTAAAGAAAATAAAAACATGTTAAAGCATTTTATATTGCTTGAGATCGGAGTTATATAAAGTTTGTTGTTTTTGTTAAGACTATTTAAAAATTCTAAAAGAAACATGGAAATGTAAAAATGTTGTAATGTGTGCTTCATCATTTTCAATGTGAAAAGCAATCTAACACATGACAATCTGAATTCTAAAAGTTGACAAATGCAGGGGTGTGCGAAAACTGCAAAGCATGTTTCTAAAGAACCAAGACAAAATATAACTCCACAACTTTATGAAAAATTGCTAGAATTTTCACCTGAAGTTCAAATTCCTTGTACTAGATCAATTAGATTTGCAGACGAAGATGATTAATTTATAAAACCAATTAGAAAGTGGTTTGAGAAATATATTTTGGTTTTGGAAAATAGGGGAAAATTAAAGTCAGATCTCATGGATCTCTGAATTCAGGAGGCCTAACGTAACCCAGGACCAGCATTCTCTTTGGCAACATTTGGTTGCAAAATAAACTGGAATGGTTGGGCGTGAGCGTGACTTCTTCTTCCATTTTATTAGGTCCTGTCCTGCTAAACACCATTACTTGGTGCTGGAATAAGAAAAGTTGGTGCAGGGTAACTTTTCGTGTTGTTACTCGTTTATCCCTTGAAATAGAATAGGTTTATTCTGTGAAAATTGTAAAATAGACTTATTCCTCATTATTCCTCCATTTGACCCCCTTTTTGTCCCTTACTTTACCTGTATCCAGGGCTAAATATAATCCACAATTAAACATGACCTTTCGCTTTGTAAAGTTCTCACAAGCAGAAAGTCTCTGAAAAATGGGCATCCTAGTGCACGAGGCTCCCACTACATATGGGGTCTAGGGAGGGTCAGATGTACGCATCCTCTCCTTCCATCAAAACATCCTCTCTATCATGCGCATAACACATGCCAGAGTCCACTCTTCTAACACACAAACCACTGTATCCTCTGATTCTGTAAGCAGCATTAAATGAACATTATGTGTTTGCAAGTTATATATATGAGCATATATCAGTACAATCAATAAACCAGAACTGCTTTCTCAACCTTAGAAGATAACTTGATCTCAGGTGAATCCTTATGATACCAAGCAAGAGATAAATGTAAAAATTCTCCCAGGTGACTCATGCAATGCTTGGATCTTTGGTGGGGCTGCGTACATCTGACCCTCCCAGGTAACTATCTTTGCATGAGTCACCAAAACTTTTACTTCACCTTAATTATCCTTATGGAAAAATTGCTTTTGCAGACTGCTGCTTTGATTTTCTTGTTTCTATGGGAAATTCTCTGAGACTATTTGGAGTGGGCCTCTCATGGCCCGAATTCAAGAGTTTGCAGTGTAGCATATTATAATTAAAGGTGTTCTAAGCAATCTAAGCCAAATGCTGAATTATGCGAGTAAGGATGAGTCTGTAAAATATTGATAGAAGCTACAATTGTTTTTTTTGTTCCTTTGCATTCCATTGCCATCTAATTACTTTGTAATGCCCTTTTTGCATAATAATGCGTAAGTGTAACTTTCCATTCTGGTTTTGTTAATCCTCAGCTACTCGCGAAGTTTATTGTTTACATGTTGGGCATATCATACTTGGGGACAACGTCATGCTGATGCTTATTTTGGTTTTATATTGCAGTGAATGGAAGCCCAGAAAAAAACCTAGCGCTAAATTGTTCATTTTACATGGGAGAGACTGTTATGAGCATCCAGAAGGTAATCCAATCCCTTGCATCTTATTATTGGTTCTCTTGAATTTTGATAAATGAATTGGCTGTGTATAAAATGAAAATGATGGATATATAAACAAGCACACACACATATATATGTATGTATTTATGTATGTATATCTCTTAGTTTTTTCAATCAACTTAAATCTTCGACCAAGTAGAATTAAAAAGAGCTAGAATTCAGGGTGATTTTGATGAATTGATTTAGAGCTTGGATTTAATGCTACTTTTGTTTTCGAGAAATATCAGAGATCAGAAGGCCAGGAAAGTTATATAGTTACATTTATATTGTCAAAGATTTAGGAAACATTTTTAGAGATTTTGTGCTGTTTGCATATACAATGGTCGTGCTGTTTGGAAGCCATGCTTGAGCTGCTGTGGTACATATAATGCAAACTAGATGGAAATCCACCTTGAATGGTATATTTGATGACCATTTTGTTTCATTAAAAAAATCTTGCCCACTCTAGTATGTTACTTTTATGTTGTTAGATGACATGCATCTCCTATGTTTCTTCACAGCTTACAGCATATGGATTAGTGATACATTATTATATTGAGCATTATCCTTTTTTGCCATGAAGAAAAATTTAGTATAATTTTGACTAGTAACTATTAGTTCCATATATTATCTGGAATTGATGGAAATATCTTAGATATCTTCAGGCGTGGTTGAGTTTCAGTAGAATTTTTCTCATTTTGACTGGAATGGAATAGCCTGGATTTTTTTGAAGTCTTGCATAAGTTGGAAGTAACAGTAGCCTAGTAGAATCTGCACATTTTCTGATAATTTTAGTCTGGGGATTTTTACTACTAATTGTGTCGGTTTGAAAATTCATACAGGTTGGGCAAGTAACTTCTTTCGTGATTTTTATAGATTTTTAAGCTATATTTCCGTTTAGAAGAAATGATTTGCCTGTTAGGTGTATAATTAAAAAGATCATGTGTGTGTGTGTCCATGTATACACATATATATGCACATATGTATGTGTATATGTAGATACATATATAATGGAAACTCTCCCCCAATAGCTGTGACCGTCCATTGCAATTTTTCTGTTACATGTTATCACATGAGATGGAAAACGGAAAGCTTCTGGGTTCACAGGGCAAAAAACACATCAGGCTCCTAAGTGGCATGAGTGGAAATAAAAAGAAAATAAAAAAAAACTCCTAATCAGATGAATGGGAAAGGAAAATAAATATCATAAACAACAAAATAAAAAGAATTCAGACTCCAATAATGATGGATATAGAAGGAAAGGACCAAGATATATACAAGGCATAAACAACCAAAATACCGGCCAGTATTGCAAGAGGAAAGTTAAAAAAGAAAAAAGAAAAACGCAGACAACTAATAATTCACTCTGATTGGAAAATAGAAGAACGAAAAGGGGAAACACTATAAAATGAACGTAATTCCATTTTTTTGGGATCTGGTTTATTTTTTAAGTTCTGGTTTTAACTTGAATGGTTTGTGTAAGATATATTTTTCTCTCTTTTTTTGGATTCATGATATATTTCTATTTTTAACTCCACCCAGAGTTTTTTAATTGATTGATTGAGACTTTGGAATTGGAGTTTCAGAAAATATCAAAAAATAAATAAAATAAAAATAAGTGACTGTGAACCCAACATAGTCGAGAATGCGAGTTTTTATTGAGTTAGGGAATCGAGATGCTGTTTTTCTCATTCATTTTTTTCATTTAATTCCTGTATCATTTTTTTCTCCCTATGATGTTGCCTTTTCCAAGGAAGAGTCATGAGAGAGGGGATTCCAAGGAGTCCAAAAGATAAATAAGGAAAAATGAACCAAACTTATTAAAAGATTTTTTTAACTTACCATATCTCAGAATAACTTTTAAACAATATAAGAACTGCCCATGCTCTTATCAGAAATAAGAACTAAAATCAATTTTTCCATCTAAGACCAGATTCACTATTTCACAAATCACAAGAAATTAGTAATTATATACTATCTTTTTTGGAGAAATCCAGGTATTAATAATATCGCAGCCATGAGTCTGTCCATCCATCTGTTTGTGTGTATCTGTATATATGTGTATATATGCCTTTCTGTGTATATATATGTGTGTGTGTGTGTATATTGTTTATATAAATGTGTATGTGTATACACATACTTGTCTGTGTGTGCTGAATTCATGTGAGTTTTGTAGGTTTGGTCAAGACCAAACTATTTTGTTTAGAACAGATATTGCAGTGTCTCTGAACCATCTCAATTACGTTCATATTGAGTGTTTGAAGTGGTTGGCTGAGTCGCATTCATTTCAACCTGTTTCTTCTAGGAGACCTTACTAGCTTCATCCATCTGATATAGCATGATGTGGCATTCATAAAATGACAACAGAATCCAAATAAGAATAGTTGAGGTTCAATGTCTTCTACTTGGGGACCCGTAGAAGTGGAATATTCGGCCATTGTTAGGGATGTAATTAACTGAGGTTCATAATTAGGGATGTATCAAGCTGTGCTTGATCAAGCTTTGCTTATAAAGAATACCACCCCCCACCCCTAACAAGGGACCCCAGGGGAGATAGAGCAAACATCTCCTCTTTCTATCCACTCTTCCAAAAGAAATTGCATTTAGAGATCCACAGGGGCTTATAGTTTAGCTGGTTGAAATGTGCCGGACAAGCTTGGGCTGCTTCCTATTTGATTGATCTTAATCATCTAATTGCGAGCTGAGCTGAGCACAGGCCTATCTCAAACAGCTTGATACCCTTAAATTGTGCTAGATTCAAATCAGGGCCTAATAATTGGTTTCAATGGCTGACTATGTGTGTGTAGGTGTGCCGCATGCACGCACACTCCGAGAGATGAACCTGATTGAGCTAGGGCTTGCTTAGACTCGGTAAAATTAATTTTGACCCAATAACAAGGATCAACCACAGTTTGTTGTTTATTTGTTTTAAGCTTGTTTGAGCCATAATTGAGCTGTTGGGAGTGGCTACGTCAATGGCCAATCTTCTTCGTAAGTTTTTTGCAATAACAGGGATCAACGGGAATTTGTTTTTCATTTGATTTAAGCTTGATTTAGCCTATAATTGAGCCATTAGAAGTGGCTTAAGTCAATTGCTAACCTTCTTCATAATTTGTTATATAAAAATTTCTCAGTTTGGTCTTAAGAATTAATATTTGAGTTGATCATTATGGTTTTCGTGTACAGAAATATTTCTTTCACTGACTTTTGCAAGTTCTCTTGGTTTCTAAATGTGGCATATTACCTAAAACTGGACCGAAGTTCCCGAATAAAATGTTATATGAAGTTCTTCTCTGAATTGTTAACGTTTCTGCAGAACAATTGCTCTATCTTTCCACCAAGCAAAAACAAAGTGAGATAACTATTGCTGGGTGACAAGGAAATGGGAAAAAACAGCTACATGGTTCTGAGCATGATTAACCATCACTGGCAATAAGAGAGGATATAATTTTGTGTTAATGGATATGCCTGAGTAGAAATATGAATTCAATTTGATACATATCTAACCTCGGTACTGTGAGAAATAGCAGAAGCTACCTGGTCTGCACTTGCTTATCTTTCTACTTGATGTTCTTGGATGGTGATAGCTTTCTCCAGTGATATACCTGGCCACACTTGAAAATGAAACAAAATCGATGTGAAATTAAAAAAATTATCCCCCCCAACTCGTTTGGCATTTGTATGAAACAAAGCTGGCATGTTTCTGCAAGGCTTCATTTATTGTCCTTGTAGCTCTGTGGGGTCTTTGTAATAGCTTGTGTATTAACTGTCAGTGATTTGCAATAAAGAAATGCTGAAAGGGGGAATAGGCATAATTTCATTTGTACTTTGGTGAGGAGTTGGGTGTTTGTATCTTTATCCTCTTTATTTTCAAAATTATGTTCTTAATACTTAATTTCTTAATTGGTTATAGGCTTCATTTTCGTACAAACTTCCAGTGGATGATGTATTGAATGGTTGTGACGGTGCGGAGGTAGTCTTAGAATCAGCCTACAACAGTGTTGTGGCAAGTTCATTGCTTGGAAGTGTATGGATCCTCATTCCTATTACGAGGTAAAATTAATTATTCCTAGTTTTCGTGTATCTCCATTATCATACCAGGAAAAAATATTTTTAAATGCATGCTTTGAAAATAACATAACGTGTCCAACCAGTATATGCTTTGCACTATTTCAGTTAAGATCTTAGTTTTGTCATAGGCATCAGAGTTTATTTAAGTGTTAAACATGATGGATAATATGGGCATTTGTTCCTTGTACCCTCATTAGTTGCTCAGTTGGTTTTACTTTTGTTATTTTGTATATAGCATGGCAAGAGCAAAGGGTTTCCTTCAATGTGTACACCACGTTCTCAAATAAATGACAGACTGTTTAAAATTTGATGCACATTTGCCATAGAATTAGACATTAGTTTTCATTTCCTTGACATGTTTAGAGTGGGAAATATATTGGAAAAAATCATGCATTTATTTAATGTTATAGCATAGTGGGAAAGGGTTGCTTATAAGCCTAAGAGATTGTTAGTGCTATTGAGAAGCTCGAGAAAAGCTAGGTCTTGTTAGTTGGCCAGAAGGAAGGAAGAAGGTTGTCAGCCGTAGCAAAGATGAGGGGGATGTGATCATGTTAAAGAAGGTAAAGGACTCTTGTCTATTTGAGTTCAATAGGGACTCGATCCACATAATGAAGGGCATTTATGCCTGTAAAAAGTATGCATGTCCACCATCATAGCATAATAGAACGGTTGGAGAATGAGGTATAATAAGGCATGATAACCGTATGAAATAAGTATTGCACATCTTGTTGCTTTTAAGTTCATCAAAAAATCTCCTTGTTTTAGGGGGTTGTCATTGTGCTGTAGTTTTGTTGGAAGTGGCTGCTATTTTCTGTTTTCTTATCCTAGATAGCTTTTTGATGATAACTTACATAAAAGACAATTCCTCATTGAGGACTTGGGTTTTCGTTTCTGATCTGCTTATGTCAATCCCTGATAGTATGATGTGATCATGCAGTGAGGAGCACGAATTGTTAGAAGCTGTTCAAGCTAGACTTGCAGTTCATCCATTGACTGCTCCAATCCTAGGAAATGACCACAAGGAATTCCGTGGGCGTGGGTTACCGGTATGATTACAAGACTGTACTAGACTCCGAATGCTTCCTGTTTCTTTCTGATATGGTTGCTTTATTATTTCCTGTGGCTTAGCATCTACAATCCCATCATGTATTTGATTTATATTTCATCAATATTTAATGCTGCAATGCAGGTGGGAGTGCCAACCATGCTTGATGGAGACATGCTTGCCCAGTTCTTGGAGCTAACTAGCATGCAGCAAGAAGCTGTGCTTGCATCATCTGGCTTGCAGAGTACGAGAGCTTCAACTTCAGAGACGCAGCATTTGTTTATCTCTGTCAATCGGGTTGTTCGGCTGCTGGAGCGAGTTCATTGTGCCCTTAACTAAGCTGTCCCGTTTTGAGTCCTTTCCCCTGCATTGGACTGGACGACTATATGAGCACACATCAGAGTCCCACTTAAAATGGGCTCATGCAGCTCAACTGCGTATCCTAGAAATAAGGGCCTCCAGTGCAGCTGGCGCATGGAAGTATCTTCATCTGCAGTGGACTTTCATGCGACATTCGTATACAAAAGTGAGCCAGATTATTTCTAGAAGCCTTGGATCCAGGAGGAAGCCTTGCAAAACTAGAAGGGCAGTAGAGCATCCTTGGGCAGGTGCCTCTACTGTTGGGGGACCTTTTAGAAGCTAGGGCATTGCAGAGGACCTGCATCACTACGTATGATTTGTTATCCTTTTATCTCTATGTATACATTAAATGCTGTTGTTATATCCAACTCTCCAAGCATTTGCACCTGTATTCACTGTCCAAGCACTTAAACTTTCTTTCTACTTTCTGTCACTCAAATTGTCATTTAGAGTTTGAACTGTTCCTGGGATCGGTTTGGACTCTGATCCTCCTGACATTGCTCTTAAAGCATTTTGGAAGCTGTCTTCGGCAACAGTTGCATCAAGATAAATCCAGGTTGAAATATCATATTTTACCATATGAAATAAGAGGGGTCATTTTAATGGCTAGGTGAAGCCTATCAATATCATTTGGTCATATAAGCAAGAGAAAGTCTGACTCTAATTCTTAATCTAATGAGTACGCAGGATTGATGCTGGTGTTAGACTGTAAACAAGATCAAGCAGTAACCCCACTGACGAAAAGATGAGTGCCATAAGCATTAAAAAAATACACGGAGAAGACTCAAGATGTTGACTCCTTGTTGCTATTTGCTTTAGGTGCTGTAGGAGGTACAAGTTTGTGTGGAAATTATACCTGAAGACAGCACTGGATTATAAAATTTCCACTTCAAATTCGTGTCTCGGATGATTGGTTATATTGGCCATATACAACAAGAAAAACTGCTATTTGTTAGACATGGCCAAGTATGGGAGGACGGTCCTACAGAATCTTATGAGAAATTCCAGTTTAAGCTCATGGGATGGGCTTCACAAAATGATGATTAGCTGCAAACTCATTTTTTGATTCATGAAGTAGCAACTGTTATTTCAGCTCGAGAAACAAGTATTTTCCATCACCACTATTCTCTATACTCCAAAGCTTTCCTTAAACATGAGTCTTCTCATACTCTAGATACCACTTAAACATGAACTGCAAATATAGAAGAAGACGACAGTGTAAATATTGTTAACTATTTAGCAAGAATATATAAGGCAATGCAAAAAAGTCATTGTGGTCTCCAGAAAAAAAAACCATGGTGGTGCATTCTCAAGAAAATTATGAGACAGCAGTAAATTTTTGTAGTTTAAAGTTTACTGGGAGAAATTAAATAAAATAGGAAAAGGCATCAACTGTCAACTATAAAACAAATTCAAGAATATAGTTTACATGATTCTCTAATTACAAGTAACTTGCAAATTGGGACGACCGAGACACGCTTCACAATGGAGTTTGGTCGAACATGAAAGGACGAGGATTAGATTTCTGCATGAAGATTTGTTCATTTAATTTATGTGTCCTAACTTTATGCTCAGATGTTTGTGTATTATTTAGCTTGAATACTTTGATAGAACTTTCGATAAATATATATAATTTTTCATTTTAAGTTCTATAAGTAAAATCCGGAGGTGTTCATCCTACTGCAAGAGAAACCAGATCATTTAGAAAGAACGAACTATGAATAACAAGCACAAACCAAGTGAACCAACAAATCAGAGAGCTATAGACTTACAGTTCAAGGTGCAATTCCACCTTTTTCTCAACTGCTGCCGAAGTACACTATACTAAGTTCAATTATTCTTTAAAAGAAAGACAGCTTGACCCTCTTTTTCTTATAGTTGCACTCCATAGCTTCAAAGTTGACAGAAATATGAAGAATGCAATAGAGAAAGTCCAAGTGCATAGAGCTGCATGGCTCACCCAATTGACTCTCCATTAATGCTTTTAGTAGAGAGGGAGAGAAACAAGAGGCACATGCATTAAAAAATGCTAGCATATTCATCAATCTGAATTAAGGGAAAAATATCACAAACAAAAAATTCAATAAAAAGCATTTCACTGGTTGATTCGATGACAATCTAGTGCAGTGCGTATGCTGAATACTGTTTAAGGATTCAGTTATTTGTATGATCTTGTAAAAAGCTTCTAAGACACATGCAATATTATTTTTGGAAAAAAAGGTGTTTGAACAGTTTGAGATCTTCTGAAATGAGTTACGTTACAAAGAATGACAAAATATATCAGCAAGAGATGTGCTAAGGGGCACCATACATTCAATTTTTTGATGGAAGACCTAGACATATGTTGCTTGCTCAAATAATGCTTGTATCAATTCTGCATCACCTAGACAAATCTCCTACTAGAGAGAAATGTATCAGGGAAGGTAACTAAAAACAGATTCATTGAGATGAATGTATCATTTAGTCTGATCCTGAAAAAGAAGCTGGAGAGCAATTTCATGCATTTTCAGAACTCAGAATAGTTTCATTAAAGTACATGTAGTTTTTCAGCTAACATGAATATAATTATATTCCACTTTTATAAGCAAGATTTGCGATCTCACATGCATTAGTGCCAATAACATAAAAACATGATAAATGTGCTCTCTCGCAGTGCAATAAGAGACTTGCAAATTGATTCTCTAATCACAAGTGACTTGCAAATTGGGATGATCGAGACACGCTTCCCAATGGGGTTTGGTCGAACATGAAAGGACGAGGATTAGATTTCTGCATGAAGATTTGTTCACTTAATTTATGTGCCCTAACTCTATGCTCAGATGTTTATGTATTATTTAGCTTGAATACTTTGATAGAACTTTCGATAAATATATATAATTTTTCATCTTAAGTTCTATAAGTAATATCCGGAGGTATTCATCTTACTGCAAGAGAAAACAGATCATTTAGAAAGAACGAACTATAAATAACAAGCACAAACCAAGTGAACCAATAAATCAGAGTGCTATGGACCTACAGTTCCAGGTGCAATTCCACCGTTTTTTCAACTGCTGCCAAAGTACACTATACCAAGTTCAATCATTCTTTAAAAGAAAGATAGCTTGACCCTCTTTTTCTTGTAGTTGCACTCCATAGTTTCAAAGTTGACAGAAATCTGAAGAATGCAATAGAGAAAGTCCAAGTGCATATAGCTGCATGGCTCACCCAATTGACTCTCCATTAATGATTTTAGTAGAGAGGGAGAGAAACAAGAGGCACATGCATTAAAAAATGCTAGCATATTCATCAATCTGAATTAAGAAAAAAATATCACAAACAAAAAATTCAATAAAAAGCATTTCACTAGTCGATTCGATGACAATCTAGTGCAGTGCGTATGCCGAATACAGTTTAAGGATTCAGTTATTCGTATGATTTTGTAAAAAACTTCTAAGACACATGCAATATTATTTTTGAAAAAAAGGGTGCTTGAACAGTTTGAGATCTTCTGAAATGAGTTACGTTACAAAGAATGACAAAATATATCAGCGAGAGATGTGCTAAGGGACACCATACATTCAATTTTTTGATGAAAGACCTAGACATATGTTGCTTGCTCAAATAATGCTTGTATCAATTCTGCATCACCTAGACAAATCTCCTACTGGAGAGAAATGTATCAGGGAAGGTAACTAAGAACAGATTCACTGAGATGAATGTATCATTTAGTCTGATCCTAAAAAAGAAGCTGGAGAGCAATTTCATGCATTTTCAGAACTCAAAATAGTTTCATTAAAGTATATGTAGTTTTCCAGCTAACATGAATATAATTATATTTCACTTTTATAAGCAAGATTTGAGACCTCACATGCATTAGTGCCAATAACATAAAAACATGATAAATGTGCTCTCTCGCAGTGCAATAAGAGACTTGCAAATTGATTCTCTAATCACAATTGACTTGCAAATTGGGACGATCGAGACACGCTTCACAATGGGGTTAGGTCGAACATGAAAGGATGAGGATTAGATTTCTGCATGAAGATTTGTTCACTTAATTTATGTGCCCTAACTCTACGCTCAGATGTTTGTGTATTATTTAGCTTGAATACTTTGATAGAACTTTCGATAAATATATATAATTTTTCATCTTAAGTTCTATAAGTAAAATCCGGAGGTGTTCATCCTACTGCAAGAGAAACCAGATCATTTAGAAAGAACGAACTATGAATAACAAGCACAAACCAAGTGAACCAACAAATCAGAGAGCTATGGACCTACAGTTCCAGGTGCAATTCCACCTTTTTTCAACTGCTGCCAAAGTACACTATACCAAGTTCAATCATTCTTTAAAAGAAAGACAGCTTGACCCTCTTTTTCTTGTAGTTGCACTCTATAGCTTCAAAGTTGAAAGAAATATGAAGAATGCAATAGAGAAAGTCCAAGTGCATATAGCTGATAAATGTGCTCTCTCGCAGTGCAATAAGAGAAGAATTTAAATGGTCATATTCTCTATTTGGTGAAGGATTTGCTCCCATTATTTGTGAAACCTGATAAACAAACTTTCATTTTTATTTATAAAATCTTCATTTCCATTGTTTGCTCCTAATATCGGGAAAGCAGATGGGAGGAGGTCATCTGCAAGAAAGCAGGGCGCATACAATACAGGAACTCATTCCTAATACTATGTTGATTTGAGGTATTATTCGATGTCGCCAAAACAAGTGATCATTTGTGAAATCACTTCTGTCAAAAATTTAACTAATCCCCTCGAGCAACATGCCAAATCCAATTCGAACTCAATAATTGAATTGGATTCCTTAAGCCGCGTGCCAAGGACTACCTTAAACTCAAAGTTTGTATCCTTGTTTATTCATCTATAATGTATCATAATTAGAAATGTCTTTTGCTCGTCTCCTCCTGCCACAGCCTGAGCCAGTTCAAACTCACTCTTGCATTTCTTACACTTCACTTCAAAACATTACTATAATTACAGATAAGTCCCAGGCTGCTGTCCAAATTTGTACTAGTCTCGGCAGGTGACTTGCCGGCACTAGTTAAAACTTAATAGCTACATTATTACACGTAAACCCCTAATCTTTAGAATTATAAACCATTTTTCCTCCACCGTTATGACTCGCTCCATCTTTTTTTATCTGCGAAGGTATCAGGGAGGTGGTTCCGGTGGGGCAGTGGGGAGCGACGGATGTCTTCTTCCACTAGCCTCCCGAGCTCCGGCGTCGGAGGAGGCGGCGGGCCGTGGCCGTCGATGACGTCGGTGACATCGTCGGGGAAGAGGATCCAGAAGGAGATGCTGGAGCTCAACGCCGATCCCCCCGCCGATTGCTCCGCCGGGCCCAAGGGCGACAATCTCTACCACTGGGTCTCCACCATGATCGGACCTCAAGGTATTCTATTGTACTCTAACCCCTTTCTCACCTCCGCCTCTTCTTCAATTGAGGACCCCCGCACCCTCGAATATTTCGATGAATTAGTGCACACGAATTTTGAAGTTAAAGCTGCAATTTTAGTCACAAAATACAGTCTTTTAAGCTAACTCCCCTCCCCATAGAAGCATGGGACTAGGGTTTTTGATGGCTTATATTAGTTATGGCTTGAATGTATTTTCACTTAGTATGTTCATTTCCATAGGAAAATATTTTTATTCCTTAGTTTTTTGCTTAATTAATGGGTTATGGGTATTACTTCAGACTATTTATCTGTTTTGATCTGGGGAATTATTCGTGTACTAGTTAAAGCATGATTTATTGGCTATAAAACCTAAGATGGGTGTTGCCATTTGCAGTAAATGATGCCTTAAAATGCCCTATACTTCTTTTATCTATACGTGGGTTTCGATATGAAAAAAAATGCTGAAGCAGAACCCCTATAGCTGACTCTATTTAAGGAAATAAGGTTTTCTTGATTTTTTTTTATTACCAGGAATTTACCACATTTTACTTCACACTTTCACCTTTTGGCAAGGATAGTTGAAAACGTGAAGAACAAGGTGATTCATTCTACCTAAAATGTTTCCTGCATCACAATTCAATTAATGTTTTGCTTGCTTCATGTCTATTCACGGATGTATTTCTACCAGGAAACTAAACTTTACAGTTTCTAGCTTGCAAGATCGTCGAGGCGTCTAGATGTTCTCTAGTTGGTGGGGACGCTTTCCTGGTCGGTGACATATGCCATCTAACTTCACCAAAAAAGGTAGTGGGGTGGGGAATATATAAATAACTAAATAAACCATTCTAACATGATAGAAGCTGAGATGAATCAATATGAACTTATGATTTCGTGACATTAATTTATAAATAGAGAATTGAGGAAAACACAAATCAGGGCAATTAAAACAAAAAGGAGTATGCAAACTGTGAAATATGTGTTCCTGTGCAGGAAGGGAAGGTTGGGTAAAGGAGGAAACATATAAAGTAAGAAAAGGAGTGTAGAATCAAATAAAAGAAGGAAAATAAAGACTAAATTATAGCTGATCACCGGCCAGACCTCAGGCCTAAGTTCTATTTATTTTTAGTCGGGCTTCTGGCCGGGCCTATTTAAAATTTGATCTTCTTTGTGCCCAAGCCCGGCCCATGATCAGCACTGGACTAAATATAACGGAAAAGACAAAGTAAGAGTATGAAGACCCAAACATGATGACGGCAGAAGCAGTGGAAAGAAAGGAAAAGCAAAAGAGGAAAGGAAAAGGGGAAGAAAAGGAGGAAGAAAAGGGGAATGGAAGAAGAAGATAAAGGCTGAAGAATGCTACAAGGGATCTATTTGTTTGCAAAGATATGGATGTTATGATATTAGAGAGTGGGTTTAGAACACCTAAAAATGCCAGCTTTTTGGACAAATTCTTCCATTACAAAGAATGATCAAGATGAGAAAGAGGGCAATGGTGAGCCATAAGTGAGGGGATGTCTTCTTCCACCGGCTTCCTAAGCACCATAGCTGTTGACAATACCGAGCAAGAGGATGACATTGGGAAGTGGGGAGCAAGTAGAGGAATGCACTTATGGCCACCAGTGATGTTGATGTTGATTCGAGGATGCTCGATGTCGACCCGCCCTGCTGACTGCTTCATTAACCTTGGCAACAAAATCAGTTAATATGGTATTCCTAAGCTTTGCACAATGGATGAGTTGTTGTCAGTTTTACATAGTTTGGTTTTTTTAACTTTTTTTTTTTTTATGTATACCATGAAATGCATTAATATCATCTAATCTCTACTCTATGTTTGCTTTCGCTTGTGATTTATATAAAAATATTATATAAGAAAATGAAATATTAGAAGGATTCAACTATGGGTTATTTAGCTGGTATTGTTCTTGTATGTAGGTTCTCCATATGAAGGTGGAATATTTTTTCTTGACATCATGTTTCCACCTGATTATCCATTCAATCCCCCCAAGGTATGAGAAAATTGAACTGGAAACTAAACAACGTGTTTTCACTTCCATGAAAGTCATATGTCATATAATGATATCTTAAAATTTTTTGGTTATATAACAGTACTTTAATATGATGTTGTCATATTGTATCATCTGAATTTCTTCAATTCTCATTTCAAAACATAGATCTACTTGGATTTAACAACATAGCATTTATCTCTCTTTTGTTTCCCCTACCTAGTGATTTGCTGATCGTATATGATGCATCAACATAATATTAATGAATTCTTGTAGATCAGCAATTTTTAGGATTGAAAGTTTTATAGGTGTATAGTTGTTTCAAATTTTTGGGTGTTTGTTGGGTTAATCTACCACTTTAAAGGATGTCTGATGAAGTTTTGTTAGGTTTCTCAGTCAAAGAAAGTCATATTAGTTTTAGAAAGTGCTTCTTGAATCCCAATATTGAGTTTTTCAACCTTCAGGTTGAGTGCAGCCTTATTTTATTCTTAGTTTGGTTGATATCCTTTACCATATTTAAGAAAACTCTGTACTGCAGTTTCTGCTCCAAATCTTTTTCTAATATTGGAAGTTCTTAAAGCACATAGAAAAGTCCTTCAGATATCGTCGATTAAAAGAAGATGAAATGGAAATGTTTCGGTGCTTCTGCAATGATTTGCAGCAGTAAAATCTGAGAAGTTTCTGGCTGTTGACTTCTCCACCTCATTCTATCAAAGCCTAGGAGAAGTAATAGGTTGAAAAAGCAGTAGGATGGACCTCTCAGTTGAAATGCCTGTCAGCAAGATGAAATAGATTTTAGCTTTTACTTTGGAGTCAAAAATTCTAATCAGTTCACCGTTATTAGTGGTTGGTTCCATGATTTTAAATGCATGATCATTCTGGTGAATTATTCAGTCAGAGGAGTTGGCCAGGTGTCAGAGGATCAAAGTTTTCTTCAGCTCTCTTTATCTTCACGTTTCTTTCTCCGAGAAAGAAGTTCAACAAGGTTGATATTTCACTAGAAACAAAGATCTACCATAATTCAGGGTATAGCTTATTCTTGGCTGCATTTTTTACTCATGACTTTGCCATTTAGAGATTGGTGTTTACTTTTCTTGCTTATCCTTGGCTAGCAGGAATAAGATAAAATTGAATAGACCCGAGCTGGTAGGAATCTTCTCCCTGTGCAGAGAAATAAGAAAGTGAGAGATTGAATGCCGGAGCAGTATATAGATTGCATGTTGTTAGCATCTTGATTTAGTGGCAAAGGATAGAATAAAGATCTTCTGCTTTAGTGCCATGTTACTCAAGGGAGTAAATAGAGTGAAACCTGTCATTTCTAATAGTGGGCTATTTCTAATAGTTTTCATTTTATCTGTAATTGCATTGGAGACTTACTATCACATTCTACATGCCATTCATTAACTTTCTTTCATCTTTTGATTGTGATCCCAATTTGATCATTTTGCTTTTTCAGGTTACATTTAAAACTCGGATATACCACTGTAATGTCAACTCTGCTGGAAATCTAAATCTGGACATCTTGAAAGATGGTTGGAGTCCTGCTCTGACAATTTCAAAGGTGCTGCTGGCCATTAAATCAATCATCACCAATCCTGATCCATGTATGTGCTATTGTTTTCTTTTAGTCTCTGATCTTTGATTTTGAGTGTATCCTTTAGTCATATGAAGAATCTTGGATTTGGATATTCTCTTTTAAAACATTGTGTTCCATCTTTGCAGATAACCCGTTAGTATCAAGCATTGCTTGTTTGTATTTGTCAGATAGAGCTAAACATGATGAAATAGCTGCTGAGTGGACTATGCGTTTTGCCAGATAAAGTTATCAGCTTCCTGATAACCAGAAAGCTAATGCAGAGAATTTGGCGAAATTTATGATCATAGAAAGAAAATTTCCTGCAATAGTTTGAGAAGCTGGATACAGCCCTTCTGATGATCATTACATCATACATCTTTGATAAGCAACCGAATTTGTTTTTAGCTGTAAATAGTTTGTTCCTTTATGTTTTTCCAGGTAAGGACTCTGACTTGTAGCATGACTATTGCAAGAGAGAATCAGAAAACACTATGTGCTATTAAAATGTATCAGAATGGCCTTGCTTTTGTTGTGAACTTGTTTTCTTGATGAGCTAAACATTCTATAAGTGGCACACAAACTTCCGAATGTGTGCTTGCATTATTTGAGCTCAACATCATGTTTGAGGACTTTAAACTTTTACAGTTGTGCTTAAGATTGGTTTCTATATTCTTTGTGAAATATATTGTTTGAGTAGAGGATGATAGAAGACCCTCATCAGGAACCTAGGACCAGTGTCAGAAATCGAAAAATTTATTGATTATGATATTAGTAACTGGACACACCATGGTCAAGAATGAATTCAAGCATATGATTGGTTCAAAGGCACCAAGGTACTTCAGCTATTTGGACTAGCCAATTTCCTTAAATTTTCCTCCATTACTCGTCTCTGAGAACTATGACTGTCATGATGTTAAATTTTTGATGTCTTGAGTGTTGATTGTCTACAAATTGAAACAGTTTCTAAACTTCGTTATTTGAAGATAATCTTTTCCACAAGGAAAAAAAGATGATAGACCAGATGCATAATAAATCAGCTAGCATCCTAAAGCATTTAAATTTCTTTTCAAACTGCAGCAATTAAACAATTGTGCTTAGTTCTCTTGTTCTTGGAATTGATAATGGTTTCATTTATAGACAATGAAGAGTTTTTGTATTTTCACATTACCTTTACGATCAATTGAAGGTCATATTCCTATTCGTACAAGATGGACATTGGCTGGTGGTGTTGCATTGGATCTTAGACCCTCAAATATATGATGTTTCTTGAAACATCAGGAATAAACTATCAGATTCAAGATTGCATTTTAAGTCTCCATTTCTATTTGAGTGGAAAAGCAAGAAAAGAACTCCAAAGTCATTGTTAAATCAGATGCAACAATCTGGAAGGTGGGGGAGGAGTCGAGTAGATCTTAGTTTTTGTGAAAAAGAATGGACAGGTGAACATCAAATTTGGGAGAGTGACAAGGATTGTTTTTCAGTTTTTGGCCTTTAATTTGATTCTAATGTTCATGTTTCTAGCCCTTGGTTCACCCTCTTTGGGGGCCATAGTTCAAATATGGTCATATCGGTCAGTATATAATCTTCTGTGCCTCTAAATAAGAAACAGAGAGGGTGGATCCTATATCCTTAGTACCATTATTAGCATCACAACACATTAGAATCAAGAATTTCTGAAATAAAGTTTGTCGAAAATTGAGTACTGTAACTGCCATCAGATGAAAAGAAACCTTTTAAAGTTGATCTACATATATAGAAGGATTGGGTTGTTAGATTCTTTTGAGGAAAAATTGCACACAACAACGGTCACTATATTTCTTCAGGTGATTGAATGTTTCATAGCTTAACGATTGCTGTAACTATTTCTGCAAACAAATTATTCACAGATTGTTCAAAAATTTACATATGTCGTGGCTTTTTTTTTTTTTTTGAAGTATAGTAGACTGATAAGATTATTGGTCGATGATTTTTTAATTGTTGTCATTAATGTCTTACATGCTTTATGGATCCATTTTCTATTCCCCCACCTAATCTTCTGTTCTTTCTTTTTTTTTTTTTGTGGAGGGGGGGGGGGGGGGGGGGGGGTGTCCCCCAACTTTGACTACTTTCTGCATGTACCCAAATTTCAAATTCCTTCTTGCCAAATTATTCAGAAATTCCAATCTTGTGACGAATGACTATATAAAGCTGTAGGTGAATAGAATAAATGACTTGATAATACTCTTTAAGTGGATGAAATGGTTAAGTTTATAATATTTCTCATGCACCAAAGTATGTCCCATCTGTATCTAGGATACTTCAGTCTCACTCTTAATTCAGCCAACAGCTCTAAAGAGATGTTGATCTTTCATTTAACTTGACCATTTGAAACAGACACCCGACCTTTTGTGAAGCAACTTGCCCCACCTCACCTAAGCTTTAAGTTACACATAAAGCATTCTATAGCTCCTGCCCTCCTGAAAGAGCACACAAGCAGATGCTCAGGTGGTCTTCTTGCATCGAGGACAATGGCGAGCCAATGCGAACCAATCAAGCAACGCCGATACGACCCAAGCATGTCCAGAAGAACTAGGAAGCCCACTTCCACAACCACCACCAAGAGCTCTCAGGATGAAGACAAGGAGCTGCAGAAGAAGAACAACGATGGCTTCCATCGTGTTTCGTTGAAGGAGCTGATGAAAGAAAGCAATGCAGAGAAGGCTGAGAATGGAACTGAGGCTGAGAGTGGAACCGTTCGAGATAATGTGGATGGTATGAAGCTCATGGCAGCGGCAGCAGGAGGAGGAGGAGAGAAGAGCCTCCCCATAGTAAGAAAGCAAGGCGAGGGCATGGAAGGAGCCAAAATGGCTGGATTGGTGACCCGGTATGCGAAGGTGTTGAACCATTTGATCAAGGTGAAGCGCAGCTCCAAGAAGAAAAATGTGGTTCAGCTATTGATGTAGTGGATCTCAGATGGTGTCTTTTTTTGCAGTTTATTGCTGGCTATAGCCATGAATCACGTTTGTATGGATGATGAATGCACGATATCACAAAAGAGTTGAGGGCAGCTCTTTTAAGAACTATTCCTATTGCTTTCATTTCACTCTTGCCATGTATTTAGGCTTCAAGTCAGGCTCCTGATCAAGTGGTACAGATCTCATGGAAAAGGAAAGATTGGTACCATGTCTTCTGTGATTCTTGAGGAAAATTGGTATTGCATTTTTACACAGTAGTAAATTACAAATCTGTGAAATTGCTTTGATAAGTAAGAAATATCGCTCAGCTGGTGTGTTGTTATTTCATTGTTCATTTTGAAATGGTACCAAGAAGTGTGTCACCACTTGAGTGACTTTTGGGATAGAGATTATGAGTTACCATACAATTGCTTTTGGTTTCTTTAATCTAGGGTTTTTAGATACTTCTTACAAGTTTTTTGAGAGAGAGAATATAACATTTGATATTCCAAATCCAATGCAACATTAGCGGCAAATTGTGCATCATTTCAAGCAAGATGACATTTATGTGCTCTTATGCTCACTTGATATGCAAATAGCAGCGTGTATCTTCTTATCATTGTCCATGATCACTCCAAATTTCTTCAACAAGTATGAAGGGTTTATATACACGCATACATATACACACATGTATGTATGTATGTATGTATGTATGTATATTGTGAGATCTAGTCCATCTACACTGGCTTGATCCAATTGATCGGCTGACCAACCATATGCTGAGGTATGATAGAAATGGTATTAGAGCTTACGTTTATGATCAGTATCAAAATTTAGGTTTAAAATCACTAAGAATTGTGACAATTGGCTAGGGTTCTATAAATGCAATGGCTTCAAATATGAAAATTGGCTCGAGGGTTAATTTTGATTGGATGTGCTCGAGGCAAAGAAAGGATAGAGAAAATTTTGCTCTAGTTCTACCTAAAAAATTTGAACTTTTGGATCTTCTCAATTTCAACTTGGTCGGAAATCACTTAGTGAACCTAGAGAATTTTGGTGAGTTTAAATCAAAGTTGCGCAGCGAAAATATAGTGGAATACGAAGATTAGAGATATGTATAAACCTCTCTTATATCCTCACTCTCTCCCAGTAGGATGCCGCCACCAAGGGCCTACCCAACTCCCCTAAGAACACCAACCTAGCCACCTAGGTCACAAATGCTCTCCCTTATCTATGGATTTGTGGTTCAGTCTAGGGCTGTTTGATTCTTGTGGGTGCAACCAGGGCCAAGTTAATCCAAACCAACCTCACAGATCTGTACTATGGGTTCAGACTGGGTCCGATTGTTACCCATCAATCTGATCAAAAGTCAAATTGGGTTTGGTTAAAAGTTCCTTCAATCCGACCCCACCTAAAACTAAACCAAATTTGATCCATACATCTTCCAGCTCACCCATCCTGTACCCTAAGCTCGCAAGATGTCGACCAAACTGAGCTCGGCTTAACCTAACTTGATCCAAACTTCATTTGGATTGGAAATATGGAGATTATATACTTGAGGAAAGTTTAGGTTAGGTTCGTTAAGGTTTATCTTGGATTGGGTTGCATCAAAGTAGGTAGTTTATTAAACAAATTTGGTGGAGGTTTCATTCTCTTGATCTGACTCAACCCACTTGAGTTATATTATTAGTTGTCCTGTTTGGTTACCTGGAAGTGGGCAGCGAGAATTGGCTTTTACTAGAATACTTGTCATTTTGGATGTTTGATTGGTTTGAACTCCAAGTGAATCAATGCTAATTTCCGTCATAAGCCAAAGCCAATTCCAATCCTAAGCCAAATTTATTTGTTTAGACCATGATATGCTGAACCGGCCTATACCGGCTCGTTCAGCCCGTACCGGATCGGTCTGATCTCTGACTCGTCTGGTTTGACTGTGAAAAACGGTTTCGACCCCGAAGAGGCTGGAACTGAGCGATAAATCCACTGTACCCGTGCAAACCAGACCGGTTGGCACCGGTACAAGCCCAATACCGGAGAACTGAATCAAATCGCCCGGTTCGCACCAGGACAGCGCGCCTGTGCGTGGTTCTCCGCGCTGAGCAGCATGCCTACAAGGGCGCGCGGTTTCCGCGCATGATTCCGCTCGCGCGCGATTCTCCGCACGGGGCAACACGGGGGGTTCCCGCAGGGCCTTTAATGCCACAAAGTGGCATTTAAACCACTCAGTGGCATCTAACGCGGGCGCGCATGCTCACGGACTCTTTTTTTTACCCCCTTCCGCAGCGCTTCTCTATTCGTCAGTTCGATACCGGTCCAAAACAGTACCATCCTGGTCCGATAAGCGACCGGTACATCTACCTGTTTCGATACATCGTACCTTAATTTAGACTGAGCCAAGGCCATTGAAGTGGCATCAGGATGCAGTCAGAAGAATTGCTTCCAAAGAATGCAAGTGTCTAGATTACCCCAGAGATTGTATTGCAATGAGCGTGCAAGGTGCCTAATTACAAAAAATATCATTACCTCAGAGATTGTATTGCAATGAGCGTGCAAGGTGCCTAATTACAAAACATATCATTATGTTCGAATACAATATGGGCAACAACCCCAGGGGACCAACACTTTTGTGAAGCTTTTAAAGGAACAAGAGAGCTAATTAGAGCAAGAGGCCCCTCAACAACTAGTAAGGTAGAACAACCATCCAAGAGAGATTTAATAAATAATAGCACAAAAGTACCATAAAAATTGATCAAAGGATGCAACATTTGAACTAATAACCCAAGATTAGCAGCTATGGAGTTAAAGAGGGATATGAACTTCGAAGCGACAAGAAATTGAAGGTAGATAGCTAGCTCTCAACTCAAACTAAAAGTGGATCCTCTGACTAGTTATGGGAAAAGAGCTCTTAGATTTTTCTATCATGCCTTTAAATACTGATCTCACTTCCTTCTTTTCACAAATTGGTGAGGCTTCAAATTAGACAATTCCCAGATTTGGCATGCAAGTGTTAGATTCGAATATGAACATGCACATATAAATCTTTTTCTAGACCATTAAAGCAAATATTTTTTTGCAGTCGCCTGTATACATTGTTAGTGTATAAAGATGGAAAATAATGCATGGCTGTAAGCTTTTAGGATCATCATATTGTGATCCCATTTCAAGCTCTAGCCTCTTTCAGAAGACCTCGGCTCGCCATGGAAAGGTGACTTGCCATTACTCTTCATTGTAGTTCTCATTGTCAAATTACAACCAGTTACCAATGGTCAGACATGATATCTGTTGTCTCCCTTCATAAATCTAGGTGAATGTTGTCTGTTACCAATGCATTTTCCAAGGGAAACAGATGACAGTATGGCTATTGTGTGCAGGAGAACTGAAGGAGCTCCACAATCAAATTATGTTTGTATATTGTCATCATTGATTTCCTTTTCTTCGTAAGATCTAATCCTAGCTACTAGAAACAACAACATTGGTGATTGGTCATATTAAGTTGTTAAAAAATGGTGAAAATTATTGTCTTAATCATAGATATCTTCCTTCTATGACAATGATAGCTTTGATCATGCTTCACAGGATATTTGCTTATGCACTTTTGCAATGCTTACAGAGGGAGATGCAATTGCTGTAGGCATGCCAATGACATGCACTGCTGTCATCATATATTTGGCAACCATCCTTGCTGGATATGTTGTCCTATCAATATTGATAGCTTTGCAGCTGATGAAATTGCCACTGGGGATGAAGATATCTGAAGCAGGAGGAATATTTACTAAGGCAAATATCTTCAACTTTGTCCCCATAAAAAAAAATAAGAAAAAGAAGCATTTTGAGAATCCAAAGTTTTACTTCTGCCAAATCTGTATTAATCTATGACATAGGGGGGAAATGAGCATATTTTTTTTTAAAAAAAAAAAATGTGTGTGTGTGTGTGTGTATGAGCAGGCTAGGGATATATTTGAGGTGGACCTCCACTTAGATCTAGCCAAGTTTAAATAGAATGATAGAGATCTTATATGAACTGAGCTGTTGGATGTGATCTACTATCTCTAAACTACTTACACATTAAAAAAATATAAGAATTGAAAATTTTTATTTTATACATCAAGTGATCAAAAAAATATATATTATTTTTATGATAGAGGTTTTCAACTATTTGATGCAAAAGTAAGGAGGCTTTAAATTTTATAATTTTTAATATTTAAATAATTTAGAGATAGTAAATCATATCCAATCACTCTAATTACCGATAGGAAATTTCATCACCCATCCAAATCTACTAAATAGGAGTGAAGATTTACTTATAGTCAAATCTAGCTGCATAAAATTGGTACTAATTGGGTAAATAGATTACTCCTAAAAGAAAAGAATAAAGTACAAGGATTCTATCTTTCTCGCGGGTCCACCGTTGAACTGCTCAATGGTAGCTTTAAGATCGGTGCAGATGGATGAAAGATCTCTCTACCCGGACCCAGGAGGAATAAGTACTTATTCTCGCAGCGCCAGGAAAGGGCTTGTCCGGTTCTCCCTTCCCCATCTTTATGTCTACTCCCAATCCCCACCCAAAATCCCCTCCCTCGGAAGCCGTTTCTTTGACGTACCTTCGGACCGGAGACTCTTAAGCTTTGCCGTGCGCTTTCCTCCCTCCTCTCTCCCAGCTTTCTAAGCCGAAAGGTAGCAAGAATTATTGCCACTATCTACTGTTTGTGAATCCTTTTTTCTTGGCGATCATAGAGAATCTTCCTATTTGCGAATCCTTTTTTTCCTGGGGATCGTAGAGAATTCTTGGACTTCGGAACTGTCGTTCGCTTTTCTTGGACTTCCGAAATGTAATGAAAGGGATCGCCTCCTTCGAATGGTAACGAAATCTCTTTGTTATCTGTGTAGGGTTCTTCTTGTTGATCCAGGAGAGGGGAACGAGAGAGATCTCTCTGATCCGGTGAGCCGTTGGAAAAGAGGTACAATTTGAGCTCTTTTCTCTTTTTCTTGCGATTGTTGCATCTAATTGGAAGAAACCTAGAATGTTTGTTGGGTTTGGAAAGACTGTCTTTTGACAAGATTCTTGATTTCTAATGTACGCCCGTAGTGCGTTCTTGAGGAACGGCACACGGTCGGGTCGGGTAGATGCAAAGTTTTGAGGCTGGAAAGAATGCTAGATTAATTTGTAATTATATTGCTTAAATCTTTTTGAGAAAAAAATGCTGTCAGGTTATAGTAAATGAGAGTGGTAGATGAACAATTGAAATGAAAGGGGCAACCATAAATTTCAGAGGAATTGAAGTCTGAAAGCAGCAAGTGTTACAGTAAGCGAGTTTTTCTATTCTGCTTGAGGGGGGGCAAAGTGCTGTAAAGTTTACCTAGCCAAGGATTGCTCATGCAATGAAAGAATGTAAAAAATTGAAGCTATCAAGGGTTCAAAGTGGATGTGTAGATTGTGGACCTAGTGTGGAGTAAAGCTTGGAAAGTGAAAACTTGAAAAGGGTAGCAGTTGATTTGGGGTACTGTTAAGCACTGTGGTAATTTAACGATGTCCCAAAAGTCATTAAGACACTGCTATATTTTGTGCATGGGTTTTTCGCCTGAAAAAATGGCAGCATTTGTTGGGTGGATGGGGTTGTTTATTAGAATAGTTGCATATGTGTATGTGTGGTAAAATGGAGAGCGAACTTCGAGCATGGATGGAATAGTCTCTATAATCGATCCTGAGTCGATTGTATACCGATAGGTGCTGGACAAAGGCACACTCAACCGTCTGTTGCACAAGAGCGTGGAATTTGGTTGTAAACCAATGACAGGTATCTAAACTCGACTCAAAGAAAAAGGAAAGGAAAGATAAAACATGAGAAAGTGCAAATATTGGCAAAAATTAGTATTGGTCCACCATGCATTGGGTGCTTGCTTAAAATTATGATTGGTTTTTAAAATGTTATAATGGTTTTGAAGATATTGCTATCAGTAGTTTTTCTGAGGTCAACAGTGACGCGCTAGAAGCATGCAAGTAGAAGGGGTTGAGATTGCCTTGATTGGAGATAACAGACCTTCTATGTCGTTGTCTTGACTCATGTCGTGCTTAACCTGTGAAAATGCTTAATAAATGCAGCTGCTAATGAAAATAGGGTAAAGAAAGAAGGAATTAGGATATCTGTACAGTTGTTCTGAGTATCATTTAAATCATGTGCATTGACGAGAATTATTTTTTTTAAGATGGTGAGGGATTCGTACTTCATGACATACAATTCATTGAACAAATGTGCATGTAAATTTGATTTAAATTTTAACTAATTAAAGTTGCTGGCAAACTATGCTTCCTGCTTTAAACAAAATATATCACGGAAATTGAAAAAATTGCATTTAGTAGATGCTCATAAATCTTGGTTTCTTTAGCTGTGTTGCTGTTAGGTCTTTTGAATTAAAAAATTGCGAACTTTAATGTTTGACAGACTATCAGAGGTATATTTATTCAAAGTCTTTTGTAGGTGGATGATATGGTTTTTAACTTGTTTAATTAAGAACAATGTTCTGTCAATCTTGGTCATTTTGCTAGATAACAAAATAAAACAACTATGCAAAAGGATAGCTTCTCCAGTGACACTCCATCAAATCATCTGGGGCGGGTTCGGCATCGGAAACGCTCAGCTGAGGTTAGTTACTGGCTTTTCTTGGTTATTTTTCTTATTCTGTCGTCATTTGTTTAGAAACCTGGATTTTCTTTTGATTCTGATAAATGAGTATTTTGAGGATTCGACAGAAGTAAAACAGCTACAGCTTAGGATTCATTTATAAAACTGTGTGTTTATTTACACCATCGAATAGCTTGTTGACAGATTAAAAATCATTTTCTCTTTCCTAGAATGATTGGCCATTGTCTTTTTACCATTTACTTGCTATATAGACTTCGGGTATCTGTGTTGTCAATCATTGTTAGAATGATAAGTTTAGCTTCATATGCTGTTAGGTGCATTGGTTGATGATTTATATTGGCAAATGTAGTAAAATTGATTATGTTAACTAGGTGGATTGTTGGACTGCTGCAGTTCCTGATGGAATATATAAAAATAAATTGTTCTGTTGTTCCAGGTTTCTCAAGATGCAAATAAAGCAAATGGGGCAAATTTGCTTGTCAATGACCGCAACAAATACAAATCAATGCTTATTCGTACACATTCAGCATTGTGGATGATAGGGGGTTTTGCATTTATAATCTACATGGGTCATCTATATATTTGGGCCATGATTGTTGTCATCCAAATCTTTATGGCAAGGGAGCTGTTTAATCTACTTAGGAAAGCTAATGAAGACAGACAGCTTCCAGGATTCAGGCTTTTAAATTGGTATATTTTTGTTCTATTTGATAACATTTCCAGCATGTTCAGTAGCCCCCCCCCACCCCCCCCCCACCCCCCAAAAAAAAAGAAAAAAGAAAAATATTGAATGAGTGCTTACGGTTTGAATCAAGTCTCATTTAATTTATCCATTCTCCACAGTGCAGGCATTTTTTCTTCACCGCAATGTTGTTTACTTATGGACGCTTTCTCAGCAGACAGCTTGTCAACACTGTAACTTCAGATAAATTGCTATATCAGCTTGTGAGCGGGCTTATCAAATACCAGATGGTTATCTGCTATTTCCTGTATATTGCAGGTTATCATTTTTGTTATGTTCTTTTATCATATATGAGCATATATTGTGATCACATTCAAAAATTTAGTAACCATGATCTTTGTTTGTGCCCCCTTGTAATATTGAAAGATTTCTCTGTTCTTCCCTCCCATCATTTTGTATGATACCAGAACATTGCTGGTTCAGCCTTTTCTTGTCTCATGGCTAGTTCAATTGCTTTAGAATATTATGCTGTTATGATGTCACATTTTAATTAACAATGTGGAAGGGAATGAATGAACATATTGCAAAATGATGTAACTGATCAATATGTGATAAAATATAAATGATTTAACATCATAACAGAATAACTTTACAAGGAAAACAAGTTCTGGAAAGTGACAAAAATTCTTTATTCTAATGAAGTTACAAACTAGAGCAACTTCTGATTGTAGAGGCAAACTTCAACGACAAAGTCAACATGCAAATATCATGACATAATGCCATAATAATTAAGAGTGTCAATGCTATATAAAAACAATCTGGTGAAAATAATCCACTCTTTATGATTTAAATAAAATGCAAAGTTACAAAGAAGATAAAGTTACTCACCTGCTTTTCTGATTGCATCAATCACTAGCACTAAAGATCTTTTATTTTTATTGAAAAGTGTAAATAATGAAGATATAGTTGACAAATGTTGCAAAGTTCATCCATTTTTGTGATGTACAAAGGGAATGGACTAACTTAGATTCTTTTTTCTGTTTTTCCCCTTTTTTCTTGGCGATTGGGTTTTCTTTTCTTTTCTTTTGTGTGTGTGTTGGGGGGGGGGGGGGGGGAGCGGGGTGGTTGAGGCTTAGTTACTGGAAGCAGGTCTGTGTCGGTATGGGAAAGCAGGTCTCCTGAAAAAAAAATTAATGAGAGAACACTTATGTGGCATGTGTGGGTTTCCGAGGAGATTCAAAAGCAGTTGCACCACCCTAAACAGAATATTCTTGCTAGTAAGGGTTGAGGGGTCAAATAGCCTGCCTAAGTTTTAATGGTACAAAGTGGTAATTATAGTTTTCATGTATTCTTGGACCAAGCATTCTCGAAGAGCTTCCTATTGTAATTGTGGATGTTTCAGACTATGCACAGAATAGCGTGGTTCGTTCATCTTTTTTTTTTTGTTTGTTTAAACTGATTCCATATCTTATTGGTGTCCAGACCTTGTTGAACGAAATTTAGAAGGGCCTATCTGAATTCAAAATGTTGCCCTAAGATTAATACCTCTTTGTATTTTATTTTCCTATATGTACATTCATACTTTAATGCATTCCTGTAGTTATTAATCTTTGTCTGTTGGTGGCTTAGGTTTTGTCTGGTTTATTCTTACACTAAAGAAGAAGATGTACAAGTATCAGTTTAGCCAGTATGCGTGGACTCACATGATCCTTCTAATAGTCTTTGTACAGTCCTCCTTCACTGTCGCAAATATTTTTGAAGGAATATTCTGGTAAATAGTTATTTATCCCTTATTATGATGTCAATGAGCTAGAAGTTTATTATTGTCAACATCATTTGTTTCAGATATGTAGTACTTCGTCAATGTGCAAATTATTTTTGAAAGACCTGACTCTTTTCTTTCTACAATAGTGTGCTAATTTTATGAATTATTTGATTGTTCAAAAGCAAGCCTAATTATGCCAGATATTTATATTTTTGATCATCAATGAAGTGTATAACTTTTTCTTCTCCTCATGTTATGTGCTATGATAACAGGTTTTCCAACAAGAAGGTATTTGATGTACTTGCATATGTATATATTTGAAAAGTATTATATTCTATTGAAGGGTCCTCATGGTAGATTATGTTGAGGTTAAGGCGTTTAATAATTTGAGACTCCGGAGGCATGTCACCAGCGTTGGTTGTTTTTTTTCTCTTTTTTCTTTCTTTTCTTTTGGGTAACTCCTTTGACTCTTCATCTTAATCAACATCTGTCATATCTACCGTAACATACAACCAATAAGATACCAGTAAGTTACTAAGATTCATTTTGGCCGAACCGCCCAATACCGACCCATACCACTCGGTTTTGAGTGATACCATGGCTGGGAGCGAAAAAAGTGTTGAGAGTCTGTCTCGGTATAGGATGCGTACCATACCATGCCGATTTTATCATATGGCTGTTAATATATTAGTACGGTTCCCAGTACCAGTTTTGCAGACCTTATTCTCAATACCGCTTTGAAAGAAGGTTGTGAAGAAATATTTGCAATGCTTTCTCCTTTTTATTTGGAATAATATTTTTTTTTGTTGCTACTCTGAAAAAAGACCACGAGGTGAAATTTTGTCTGTTTGAGGATGGTTTACTTTTTATTTTCCTTTTAGACGCTATGTCCTATGGCAGGCTTTTTATTATTTTGATTTTTCTGATATTAATCCAGTTAAATTAAACTACCTTGTATTAAGGATGGATTTATATGCAGGTTTCTTTTACCAGCTTCACTTATCGTTATCAATGATATTGCTGCATATTTCTTTGGATTCTTTTTTGGGAGAACACCTTTGATCAAACTCTCTCCAAAGAAAACTTGGGAGGGTTTCATCGGTGCATTAGTCACAACTATGTTCTCTGCTTTTGTGGTGAGCATCCTGAACTTTTTCCTAAATTATAAATCATGTCTGTTCTCCTAAATAGTATATCTATACTCATATATAGACACACACACACACACTGGTATGATCTCTTTATTTGTACATCTACGCCAGCTTTGGCTAGTACACTGTTGTTGAGAATTATAACTCTCTACCTTTTGTGTCAACTAAGCATTTCCCGATAGTGTGTACCTTTTTCCTTTCTTTTCATTGTTGTTACAAGGAGAGCTCTCCAACTATCAGAAAGCAAGCACTAGTCCTCCGAAACCTGACCATAAACTTATTCAATATTTGTTGTAAAATTTATAAAAAAATATTATGCCAAGACACAACTACTACCACATGCGATCCTTGGCTTGGAAATTACTTGAAATTTGAAAGTCCAAACCAGCCTGCTATTGAGCTGTGCTGCAAACAGGAGAGCTGGATGTACAGTAAGCTAAGTTCATATAGTCATCTAATTGTTCTCTTGTTTGCAAAAGCTGGAATTAGCTGAATAACCATCAGCATGCCCTTATATATATGTTAATCAATTTTACAAGATTGGTGGTTTGAATTTTTGCCTCCATTTGATATATATGCCAGAATATTTTTTCCTATCTCTACTCTCTTCATTCAAGTATGAACACTTGCGCTGTTGCTACTGAATTTGAATTTCTCATGTCTTGCTGTTTCAAGGGAGCTGCTCCTTCATTTTCTTCTCCTTGTTAAAACTGCATGCTTTTTTGGGGGGGTTGGGGTGGGGAGCTGGGTACTACTTAAAAGATATCCACATGAATTTTAATGTTGTTTTTTCTTTAAATTTCAGCCCACTCAATAGTCAATAATGATGCACGTCTCCACTCCAAATGTGCGCTTGTGCTGACATACTGCACTGTTCCTGTACACCTTTTCTTCTAATTCTTTGGGTTTTGAATCGATGAGAGTGATCCCCATTAATTGCACATAAAGTATGATTTGTAGACACATTTTCTGGGTTCAACTATGGTCAAAAGAACCAGGAAGGGCAGAGGATTTTGAGAGACATGCATCTGTGGTTTGGGTGCATGTGATTTCCTGCAATAAAAATTATATGATCAACATTGTTCTGCAAGAATCATGTGAAGCATAATGGATATAATTTTATTTAAAACTGAAATATCCATAGAATCTGTCATTTGAAACTTTGCAAGATGAAGACGACTGACATACTACTCACCCTCTCTTCTTGGCTTTCTTTTCTTGTTTCCATTTTATGAATTTTTTGACCCAAGAAAATTGCTCTTTGCCTTACTGCTGTCCACAAGTTATGGAAAGTTATTTCTGTTGCACAAGTTGGTGATGTGTGCCTGCATCTGTAGAAGAGGCCAGTATTTTCTTGCCCAAGGACTGTTTCGTGTTAAAGTAAAAGTTTGTGCTTACATTTTATTAGCTAGCCAAGCACATCGAATCTCTCTCTCTCTCTCTCTCTCTCTCTCTCTCATGCACACACACATGTGCACGTGCAAGGCACACATGAAGTCAGCAGATTCTATTCCTGTTCTATTATTGCTTCTTGTGATTTTCTTGGAAATAGATACTGTTGTTTTTTTCGGCCGACAACTCTTTCGAATTACTGATCATGAATGTTGTAGAAGATTTTGTTGTCTTGTGAAGCAAAATGGTAATTGTCTTTAGAATGTTTTTAGTTATCAGACTTCTTTTCTGTACATTTATGTTGCGGCAAAGACAGTTTCACCAGGCAGACGTGTGACCTTATGTTTGATCTTTAAGCATGCTTTACTTGATTTTCATTGATAATTGTGACCTGTGATTTTATTTTATGTAAATAACCTGCACTCTAATGTATGATTTTTCCCCCCCTGTATTCTTATTCTAATGTCCTGCAACATCCCAATGTAATAAAGGTTATATCTTGCAATCCATATAGAGAAGTTGGCAATTTTGTTGATTAATTTATGTTGATTTTGAAAGAAGTCGCCTTCAAATTTGTCAAACTCCTTTTTTTCTATTCTTATAGTAATGACCAGAAGTATCCGAATTTGATGAAGGTTGTATTGTCATTCGTACAGAGTTCTTTGGTAATTTTAGTCGTTAATTTATATTAAGCTTGAAAGAGTGCTTTCAATTTTGACAAAGTCCAGAATCCACTGGAGCTATTTATCCAGTTAAGCAATGCATCTATGTTATCATTCTTACACAAGTCCAAAGTGTTACTGAGCACTGTCTCTTGTAGAGAACATCTCCCAGGGAAAAGTCATGAAGTATGAATCAATCCTTTTATTACTTTCATGGTATAGCATGCATCATTGATAATCTAATGCTGGTTGTTGCATGCTCTACAAACTTTCCTGGTCCATGATTAAATCCAAAAACGGAAAA
Source organism: Phoenix dactylifera (assembly GCF_009389715.1). Classification (NCBI taxonomy): domain Eukaryota; kingdom Viridiplantae; phylum Streptophyta; class Magnoliopsida; order Arecales; family Arecaceae; genus Phoenix; species Phoenix dactylifera. Next base: position 158,242 of record NW_024068145.1, read on the forward strand.
AAACAAAGAAAACTGATAACCATGTGATGTGTCTGATTGAGTAAAGGGTAATGGTTCTTACAAGTGTCACTGGAGCTTTCTCTAAATTGGAAGATCAGATCATTTTTTTCATGAGGCTCTCTTACTCCCCCTGGATTGTAAGGTCCCCAATGATTGTATGGCTTGTGCCCTTTCGTTGAAACCATTACTATATATGAAGATAGAGCTGGCTTGTTATGGCCTTACTGAAACATTCTAATCAATAAAAATAAAGGGGAAGTGATAAAGATTGACATAAAAAACAAGCATGAAGAGAAAAAAGTAAACCTGTATGAGCTCTATGATATACGTCTCAGCAGAAAGGTTTGTAACTTTGTCTGTTAATTATGTCGTTAGTCATTTGGTTCTTCCACTCCAAGTGAGAAGTCCAATTGCCTCTTTGCTATGTGCGGACAGGCTGTTCTGGTACTAGCGCTGATGAATATCACTATCTAAAATTCATTCATTAATGTTTATGTTTGTGCTTGACGTACAAACCTCTGTTATACTGTTTATTTTCTGTACATTTTCCTTTTTCCTATTATTGGAGCAAATGCTTGGACAGTTTTATTAACAGTTGCAGAAACAAAGAATTTCGGCAGTTGCAAGTTGGTACTTGAACTTAGGTTTGATTTGCATTTAATCTGTCAAATAGAGTGGACATTTCCTTTCCCTATTCTCTCGCTGCAGCTTGGTTCACTATACAGCATATCTTGGACATCTTATATACTTTTATCATTAGACCTAATGATGATCATACAAACTTCAAAATATGCTACCCTGAACTGTTCAAACTTCTTTTATCATTTATCCATAACCATTCAAATATTGCTAAAACTAAATACAAACTGAATGAAATATCCTTGTCTGTTCATAACACATTATAGACAAATGCTGAAATTCAAAACCATCCTCTTTGAGGAAAAAAAACAAATTATTTTAGCAAATTAGCACCTGGAATCAGTCATTATGGTCATAAATAGTTGAAGGTAATCTGCAAGGAAAATAATTTTTTCAATAAAGAAAATCTAAAACTTAAGAAAATGCTTAAAAAACTTTTACAGCATTTCAATATAAACCCCGTATAATGTGAATCCAGGAAACTCAATAAACAACAACTCCACATTAAGGTGCATAAATTTGTATCAGCCCTTCAGTAGCATATGTTTTCGCATTGATTGGTATTTTAGCCTCTCCCTTTTTTCTGGGTCCTGCACTTGGGCAGTTCTTGCCATTTGTTTAGCTTTTTTTTTCCTTGAATAATGGTGCAAATGTGTAAACATGTAGGTGCACGTTAATAGTTTATGATGCCTTTCTAAGCTTATGTGTGTTTTTCTTCTTATTATGTGTGTGTTTTCCGCTTATTATGATATGTTTTTGAACAGATCAGCTTTATATAGATACATCCATACTAAACCACCCCATTTTTATGTACTCTGATATATTCTAAATCACAAATCTGTTCTATATGCTTTGTGCAGCTAGCAAATCTAATGGGTCGCTTCCGGTGGCTAACATGCCCAAGAAAGGTAACCTTTTCCTATGTAATCATTAATGATTTCAGTATCCGATGTTGTTGGTTATCTGAATCTCAGAGTTGGAATGCTTATAGGACTTGTCTACGGTATGGCTTCACTGTGATCCTGGGCCAATGTTTAAACCAGAATATTATCCTTTGCGGGTATGGGTGCCTGAATGGGTGAGAACTCTAAAACTTAAAATTGATTTCATTGTATAAATTTATCTTCATTTCAAATTTGCTTAAAATAGATTTTTTTTTGTTTGATGAAAGGGCAATTTTCTCATCTTTTTTTGTCATGAATATTCTTAACCTTTTTTTTAAATGCAAAAGAAAGTCATGATGGAACTAATTTTTAGTGCTGCGTCCATTCTGTTCTTGCTAAATGGATGGTTCTTTTTCTCCTCTTGGTCTTAAATATGGAGTGTATTTCAGAAATTCTAGAAAAGTCCCATGTCATTGGTTGACATGTCATTATGATATTTGTAAGCGGTTTTTTATGCTTTAAACCTATTTGATCTGCTCTCTTTAGTTTATAGATGATTCTTTTTCTTATAGTATTAGTTAATTTGATTCTCCTTTTCAATTTATATCTAATATGCCCCTGTTCTTCGTGCAGTTTCCCTGGAAAGAAGTACCAATTCTGCCTGTGCAGTGGCATGCTCTCGCTCTTGGTCTATTTGCATCAATAATAGCACCATTTGGAGGTTTTTTTGCAAGTGGTTTCAAAAGGGCATTTAAATTTAAGGTGCTCATTTTTTAACTGTAGGACTGAATATTTTAGAGAATTGGAAAAATGATGACATCTTTTTTTCTTTTCAATAATTTTAGGATTTCGGTGATAGCATCCCTGGACATGGTGGAATTACTGATAGAATGGATTGCCAAGTAAGTTAATGGGAATTTGAGATATTACTCAAGTATTAAATGTTCTAGTATATTCTAGATCATGAAAGTATGAATAACAATGAAAAAATATTTAGTATCTGATATTAATGCTTGCTTCTAATCAACCATTTTGGCAGTTGTGGTATAGCTTATTCACAGCTTTTGGATAAAGCAAAGAACTGGATTCTTGTATTATCGTTATAACTGTATCACGAGTTTGCGACTAAGTACGCCAACAATTTCATTCAAACACTATTCCCTTCTTTTTGGTCAGCTAATGGGATTCTACCTTTTGATTGATAGCTATTGAAGTGTTTAGAAGTAAATCCCTTTAAATCATTCCTCTTACCTTCATCCAACTCTTCCTTGGTATCCAGTGATGATCTTTATTTATGCTTTCTGTACAATGTGTGTGGTCGGGGTGAATCTTCCATTGCATTTTGCTAATTACATATATATGTTTCCAAATTCAGCAAGTCCATCGATGGACATGCGAGTTCATTGTCATGATGCACCAAATGGCTGCAGGGATTTCTCTTAGATGTAATCTTAGTTCACTTGCTGTAATTTTGTTCTTTCATAACTAGTTATTTTTAGTTTCTAGTCGGTTATTTGAATTGAGGGTGGAGATCAACAAAAATCCCAGACCTTATTTAACAGCTTGATGGGCATAATTTTTGTCATGGTACTATTCATTCTACAGTAACCATGCACCACACATAGGGTTAATTTTGGAATTAAGTAAACTGTAAGGGCTTCTTTTTGTAAGAAATAGGGCTTTTGGATTCTGTGTATTGGAGATGTGAGACCTTCAAATCCTAGGTGTGATTCTAGATCTCAGGAGTCCAGTGGCATCTTTCCTCTTTCGTTTATTCTTGTGTTAACTTTCCATTTCCCTTTTTTTCCTCTACATCTGGTTCTTCTTCCCTTGTTTTCCTTCCAAGCATCATCGCATCAATTCTTGAACTTAGTTCTATTTATTTGCAGTCAGCTTTCCTGCAAGATTTAATCTTACAGCTCATATCCTGTGAGTATAATCTTATGCAGTCGCACACCACATAAAACCCAGACTTGGACCTGTAACCAAAAAAATCCAGACCTGGACCTGAATGGACAATAAGGCACTTAATGTATTTCTAAGCACTCTGAAACCCTCCCATTTCCTAATTGATCATCAGATTCATATATTTTTAGATTCATCATTGTCATCTACTATCAATTTTGAATTGAAATTTCGACCCTCATACTTTAATTTTAACTAACATTTAGATCATAATTAATTTTTCAGAAATTTGTTAGTTAATTTTTTTCTTAAACCCTAATATAGGTCCCGTTCAGAGACTGTCCTACATCATCTATTTGATGTTTAAAATAGCTGTTTTCATATTGTAGCACACACGCTATTTCTTTTCCTTAGTTCTCTAGTGGAGTTTATGTCACCTTGTATACAAATTTGATTATACTTGTCCGCCAATACAAGTAGTCACCACAAAGCTTTTATACTCTGACCCATGAACATTTGCTGCCAATCATGGGAGTTGACGAATCTTTGAGCCATATGACAAATGTGGAATTGGAAAGGAAAAGAGTCGCCATGTAAAGACTCTTTCTCTATCTACCTTTTTTCAATCTTGCAAAGAATATGGTGTTTTACAAAATTATATTAGCAAATGTTTGATCTCGTTAAGATCATACGGCAATCTTAGAGTCAAGTTTAGATGGTTGCTACAATAGATTGTACACGAAGAACCAAGTTTGATCAAAATGAATCTATTATTAACGAAGTAATAGAAATATAGAAAAACAATACTCAATATTCTTGCTTTAATTCATCCTATTACTTTTGATCTAGATGGTTGCACACCAGAAACTTAAAAAGAAATGCACTAATAGCATTATGATTTTTGCCATTACCTAGTTACCGTCCCAGCAATTCAGGCTTCTTGGTGGGCAGACTGGGGATTGACATAACCTTTGATAATTTTTTTGCACCAAGAGGCTGCTCCAAAATCTGAACCCATGCCATTACACTTGTCACCCCAATCCTTTTATTATTGCACCAAGCAATGCCCCTTATTGATTACATAATACTTACATTTCCAAAATATTTTGGAAAACAGGTATTTTTACAAGGCCACTATTGTTGATCTTGGACATAGTTAAATGGTATATTAAAAATATATTCTAAGAAATTAATTAATTTTTATACTTTTTTGTCAGATAATTCTCTGGTTGTGTGTTTCCTTCCCAAGAAATGAAAGAATAGCATGGTGTTTTTGTCTATCTTTCATCCATTATTTATGCCTCAAAACACAACCTCAATGCACGCATGCATGCATGCCATGTATACCTATTTGTAAACAATTTTCTGCTTTTGCATTTTGTTGTAGATGGTTATGGCAGTTTTTGCGTACATATACCATCAATCTTTTGTCATGCCTCAGAGCTTTTCTATTGAAATGATTCTGGACCAGGTACATCTTCATCTAATATTGTCTTTCATATTATGCTCCTGTTAATCAGAGACTGACTGGGGATGTGATGCAGATACTAAGGAACCTTTCCTTTGAGGAGCAGCAAATTCTGTACGAGCAACTTGGGAAGATCTTTCAAGACAGGCAGGCGATGCTAGCCTAAAACCATCTGATGCACTTCCATTAGCTGCAGTGCTTGCAAAACTGTGCGCTCCAAATTTTCTATCCATCACATAGTTTTAAATGCTTTGTATAGCCCTTCAAATCATGTCGACATGAATCTCTAGTTTTAGTAGAAGCCTTGTATAGTCTTTTGGAGACTTATATTTGGTAAGACATCCAGTGGCTACTTATCAAGAGAAAACGAACATTCCATTTGAAACATGCATGAGATATTAGTGCTGTGGAGAATGATCAGGACAAGATCATAGATGGCTGTTCAAACTTGCATCTTCACGAGGAAAGGTAATTAAAGAGCATGAGGTCAGACAAATTGGTATCTTTTTTTAACGGGCGGATTGCATCTGCTATAATTTCTCTTGGGCTGGGAAAACTCGATCCTGGGAGTGCTGTCAAATGGCGCATATAGATGGCGGCCGGAGTGGCCGAGGTCCGTTATGTTCCTTCGACCGTACCTATAAAAAAAAAGAAAAAAAAAAGTAGGCGACTGGAAGATCCACAGGCAGGACAAGGTGTGGGCCTGCCCATCCGCCACCTCAGCGGGCACACACGCTGCCTGTCCTGTCCTTTTTGTATCTAGTGTGCACCCTAAGTTTACACGCTTGCAAAATTTGAGATTAAAATTTGCACCTAGAGGCACATTGGACGACAAGTAACTAAATCGGCATGTAAATGTGTGAGCTAAGCCGTGAGCTAAGTTAGGTGCTAATGATTTAAACTTTGAAACAACAGAGACAGAGTCCGTTCAAACTAGGTGCCAAGTCAGACCACCATCCACAAGATTCAGCCGGCCATTATGGGAAAGAAACTAACCAAGAAATTCCCTGGTTCCAGATGCAAGACTTACGATACATATATTTTTTTGTGTCCATTGACAAATATCCAGCCAAAAAATATGAATCATGAAAACGATTGAAAGCAACTTTAATGGCTCCAGTCTCGTGCCCGGTCCCAAAAGGAGGCCCGCGGACGCCAAAGAGACGAAACTCCCCATTCGACCCGGCGACTCCTTCCACCACCCCACTCCACACGGCCGTTCGAAAACGTTGGGCTCCCGTTGGATTCCGAGCCATGAAGGAGACCAACAATAACGTCCCCATCGATCACGCAATAAAAACTAGAAACATGGGGGTGAAAAAATGCAGAGAAGAACAAGGAAAAAGAACTGGTCTTTGGGTTCCGGATTTCCAGAAATTCTTAGAGTATTATTATTCGATCTTTTTGTCCGGTGGTAGACTAGTAGATACGAATTCAAGTAGAAGCTACGCGTAAACTCGGCCACTTATATCCCACCAGCTCCAGGAAAGCTTGTTAGAGAAGAGTCAAGGCGGGGGCGGCATCCAAGCCCCGGGGGAGCCCCAAAAATTGGGATACAGCTTACATTTTCAGACGCACAGACACACACACACACACACACAGAGAGAGAGAGAGAGAGAGAGAGAGAGAGAGATGGAAGCGGCGGGCATGCCGTTCTGGCAAGCCCTTACCCTCTCCTCGATCGTGGGATGGGTGCTGGCGTCGTCGGCGTTCGATCTGACGCGGAGGGTGAGAGCCCTCATGCAGCCCTGGGTCACCCGCCGCGTCATCGTCGATACCCCTTGGATCCTTCGGCTGCAGGTGAGCTCCAGCAATCAATCGACCCCTTTTTCGCCGATTTTGATCGTGTCTCCGTGCGAGAGTTGGGGTTTTTATTGTGTTTTAGGGGTTCTTTTGTTGAATTCTGGAACAGAGGATTCAGCATCGCTTCTTGGATAATATGTTCTCGGTGATGTCCTGCGTCGTGTCGGTGCCCTTTTACACCGGATTTATTCCTCTTCTCTTTTGGGTATGTCCTGGATTCTCTGTTTTTCTCTCCATTAGTTTGGGTTGTTTTAGGTAAAAACGATTCATTGGTTTCTTTGCTTTCGACAATTTTGTAGAGTGGGCATAGCAAATTGGCCAGGCAGATGATCCTGTTGTTGGCTTTCTGCGATTTCATTGGGAATTCTATAAAGGTAGGTTAGAGATGCCTATCTGAGATCGGTCTCGATCTGCTATCCTAAGGAAAGTAATTTAATGTATGTGTTTTTGCCTCTACTGTCTTCTTTTTGTTGACTTATTGATCTTTTGATTGTCGGAATGTAGGATGTGGTATCGGCTCCAAGACCTAGCAGTCCTCCTGTGAGAAGAGTGACTGCTACTAAGGATGAGAAGGAGAATGCCATGGAATATGGGTTACCTTCTTCGCATGCTCTCAACACTGTTTGCCTCTCCGGGTATCGTTTTGCTTCTGTTAGTGATCTTACCTGTCGGTGCTTGCTGTTCCCTTCTTTTGCATCTTATGATGCAGAGATTTTTATCTGATAAATAAAGACAAAGACCTAAGGCCGTTGAAATATTTTCCATCAAGGCTGAAAGATGTTATTTTTGGGACGCTGTAGACTTTGATCGATGGACCGAACTAATATAGTGCATCACAAGGATGCTACCTTCAAGAGATCGATCTCCCTAAGTGGGCCTTGGCCAAGTGCAATTGACTACCTAGAAGTCCAGTTCCCAGAGAATGATGTCTAACTCTTCTTCTATCCTCTCCAGTTCTGCACTCTTAGAGCAGATTGAACCATTTAAGCTTTGGCCTTAGCCAACGCAAAATATAAAATCTCGGAAATTAGAAGCAAGAGGCATCATTTGGAATCAACAATTAATTTTGTTTGGGGTCTATGGGATACAACAAGAATGATCAGCAAGAAACTCAGCCAAAATATCTCCTTAAATGAAATTTCTTTGCCAGCTAAAAATATGGAAGTATATACCAATTCCACTGATGACAATGCAATGCAATTTTTTTTTACTTACATGACTAAGTTACCTTCTAGCGGTGCAACTTAGAATGACCTTTTCTAGATGCCTAATCGGCATCATTATAATGTATTATAAGTGAAGAGCCATTTTAATGCAGTCTGCAATTATTGTGCCTTGTCTAAGAGCTCGGTCTCATCACTAGCTGGCTACACTAGGCTCAAATCATTTAGGCTTGAGGTTTCCCTTTTTGCTAAACATAACTCAGGGTTGAGTTGGCAGAGGCAGCAAAGGAATGAGTTAGATCAAGTCAGAGGCAGAAGATGGAAGAGCTGGAGCAAGCCAAACCTTTTAGACATTTGAGATTGGCCACTGGAAGGTGGGGAAGGGGGAGGAATGTTGAGGAGCAGTGGGAGAGGTAGGATTTTATATGGGGGAAACATTAGCAAGAAATGTTTAATAAGTATAAAATGGTGAATAAATATATTAATTGTTATTTCATTTTTAAATAATATATAATAAATTTTATTTTATTTCTTGGTACAAACTTAGCAAACGATACAATGTTAAACATATTTGATATATGAGGTTAATCATGAAAATCAACAAATTATTTTTTTCCTTAGTATGCAGTTTTTTTCACCCGGAGAAAACTTAACATTAATTGCTTACATGTTCCAATAAATTACTATTTTTCAGGGAAAAGGTATTAAGAGTTCAACGAATAAAACATATCAATATATATTAAGTATATGATTTTTTTAATTGTTAATGGTAATTAGTTAAATTGATAAAATGATGCAAAAAAAAACCCCATTGTTCATCCTTTATATTAAATAGGCAAAATGGCTATAGATATATCAAAAAAAGAAAAGGCTATCAATGAATTGTGAAATTTAAAAGAGAGTAATGGGGTAAAAATGTAAGAGACAGAGAGTGGGGAAGTAATGCATCAATTCATCCACCAAGGAGAAAATTTTATATTTATGATAATTAGGAGATCATCTTTTAGGTCCAAGAGAGTTAGTGGGGGTATGGGTCCATGAGAATAGGAGAAATTTTTGGTATTTTGTTGATAAAAGATAATCATTATTTACTCTTGGTTCGTGACAAGTATTAACAATCCTGTGGTTTTTATCTTCTAAATTATGGGAATTAGATTAGGAAAAAATTTAAAAAAGGAAAAAGTTTTAGAAAAGTCTTATAGATGATATAGATACGTTTTGAGTAGGTGGTGATGGAAGGAAATCAGGTTATGGAGAGGACGGAGGGGCAATTAAAGTCAATGGTAAATGGTGGGGACAAGGCCAAGTGGATGGAGATGTCTATGCAATAGGAAAAGAACAGCATACTGGGAAATTTCTAGACTCAAGCAGGGCTATGCCCCTTGCCTTCAACGTAGCTCCCCGCTTGTTGAGGAGGACTCTTAGTATTGGGTTGAAGAGGGGTTAGGGCTAGTGTGGTGAGAGGGGCTTAGGATCAATGACATGCATATCTTTCTCCTGATGGCCAAATAATGACTCAACCACTGGATTCTATTTGATAGTTGAGATTTAACTTACCACTTATACTTGAATATACAATATTATACATAGATTTTCTTGTCATGCAATACAACTAAAGATATATTAAATATATACTAAATAAGTTAATGATAGATTAATATATAGATATAATTTATATTTATTTAAATTTATATTTTATTTATATTTATACATTTATATTAAGCTTAATCGAGATGAACATGAGCAAGTTGGATTTCAAGCTCAAGATCTGGACTCAAGCTTAGCTTGGCTGCTAGCCAAGCGAAACAGGCCATGTTAAGCCATTCCAACAAGGTTATAGGGTATGAAAGGATCTATAGAAAAACTAGGACAATGGCACTACGTAAATAAAAGAAACCATATGAAAACTTGAATGGATGCAGACGAAAATGAAAATGCTCCCATTGTCTTTGACCCCATGGAAGAGTTTAGAGAAGGGTAACTCTCAGGGGACTGTAGACTGGGGTGCCTAAGTGGAGTGCCCCCTCATTTCATTGGCCTAATGCTACTTGTCTATCCTCCCTCCAACATTCTTTATCAAATTGATGGCAACCACCTCCTGGATGTTACCATTGACAATTGTTTATGCTTTCTCAAAACAGTCAAAATTCATAATGCTTCCTTCCAAATAATGATAGCTCTTGCAATCAAGAGCATGGTTTTAAGTTCCGACGGGACAAGGGAGTGTCCCAGCCATCCCGTCCCATTCCTATGAGAAAATGGGAATGGGAAGGGGTGAGACTCTGAAACCCATCCACCTAAGGAAAAGGAAGGAAAAAAGAAGAAAAAGAAAAAAAGAAAAGAGGGAAAGAAGAGAAAAAAAGAAAGGAAGGAAAGAATGGAGAATGAAAATAAAGGAACTAAGGAAGAAAGGAAAGAAAGAAGAAGGAAAAGGAAAGAAAGAAAGGAAGGAGAGGACAAGAAAAAGAAAGGAAGAAAAGAAGGGAGAAGGGACAGAAAGAAGTAGAAAAGGAAAGGAAGGAAAGGAGGAAGAAAGGAAAGTAAGAAAAAGAAAAGGGAAAGAAAGAAAGGAAGGAAAGAAAGAAAAAGAAAAAAGGAAAGACAGGAAGCAAGGAAGGAGGAAAAAAAAAGAAAGGAAGGAAAGAAGGAAGAAGGGAAAGAAGGAAAAAAAAGGGGAAAGAAAGAAAGAAATGAAAGAAGTAAGGCAAAGAGACAGAGGGTACCTACCAAGTTGCTCGACCAAGATGGGGCAGAACAACAGGGCATCCTATTCCGTGGATAGACCGGGACAACCCTATCCCATGGGATTTAAAACCTTGATCAAAAATAATTGAAAGTGACCGTCCCCCAACCCACCCCCCCCACCCCCAAAAAAAAAAAATATGCAATTACCACTTGACAAAAAATATAAATTGATGAAGAGCTAGTAATTCAATTTTTAATACCCTCGTGTTAGTTCTCTCTTCTTTTACTTACTGATTTGTTTAACCATTTGCCTTTTAAAGCAATAGTATAATATACATATATGCACTGGTGGATAAGTTGAGGGTGGAAAGCAACTTGTCTAACATTTGTTATCCTGGTTTTATGGTTCTAGCAGATATTTGCTGCACTATGCTCTTACCCATGGTGTTCAAAATGGTGTCACAGTTGCTGTTGGGTTTGCTCTAGTTTTCACACTCGTCATGATAATTGGCATAGGTGAGTTTCCACCTCTTTTTAGATCTGTTAGCAGATGCTTTTCAGTGTTTGATATTTATGTTGATGACAGGATACATTTAAGGAGACAGGTTTAAATGTAGAAAGAATTCTTTTTTATAAAGGGGAGGGAGGAGGAAATACTTTTAATGTTTGTGGTTTCCATTCTCTAGGTTTTACTTCTGGATGTATAAACTTGGTTTCACTTCTTTTGTAGGGAGGATATATTTGGGTATGCATAGCTTGATTGATGTTGTTTCTGGGATCAGCTTTGGGCTTGTTATCCTTGCCTTTTGGTTGACAATCCATGGATATGTTGATGATTTTATTATATCTGGGCAGAATGGTATGCAAACTAAAAGTTTTGTATTGTTTGTCATCAAATGCCTTTTTTGTTATTAGAAGAACATCTTCTTTCAGTTCTGTGCACAGTTGATGATTTTTTTTTCTTTTTAATCTGATTTATTTTGCAGTTACATCCTTCTTGGCTAGCCTTTCTTTACTGCTGTGTTTTGCATATCCTACTCCAGAATTCCCAACTCCAAGCTTCGAATACCACACAGCATTTGTTGGTGCTGCCTTCGGAATAGTAAGCATCAATTTTGATTACATTTAAATCTATTTTTTATGTAAACCCTTAGGTTTCTATGGTAGGATGTTTTTCATCATATGTCGAGTAGCTGTAAAAATAAGTACAAACCAGTTCATGTGAGGGAACTATGCTTTCATTAATCAAAGTGAACCATTTGGGACCATCAGATCCCTGCTACTTGTGCTGAGCATTTTAGCGAACCACTTATTTTGGCGAAAAAGAAGCAACTACTGTTTGATGAAAGTATGGGTACCACTATCTACTCCTCACATTTCCTTGAGTGCAGCTTTTTGCAGTTTTGAACTCTCCACAATTATATTAGGGTATAGCTAGATTAGTTGATAATAACGAAACCTCTGCTTAGTTCTTTTTTTCAGGGTTTGAAACAAATATTGGGAAGCAGATGATATTATATATGAAACCACCAAAATACTTGGGGCAAATGTTAACTCAAGCCTATCCCCTTTCAAGCCTCCAGCCCGCCAAGAATTATCATATTTTATACATGTCACCCAGACTGACATAAACAATGATATGTAGACTGCCAACATCCTTTCAGGCATCCAGTCTGCCAGCACTTGTCCCATTTTATATGCATCACCCCAGACTGACATAAACAATGGTAGTAAATGTAGACAAAAGATTGAAAGCACCTCTATTTGCTCTGGCACTAATTTTCTCTATTGTATTTTTAATTCTAGAGGTGACAATTTCATTATCTCTTCTAGCAGCAGGGACGTTATCTGCTATTTGCTGACTAATCAAATTGAGAACACTTGATCTTATTTTTTTTTAAATTTTTTCCCCTTTGTCATTTAGGTCAGTGGAATCCGGCAAACTTACTTTCATTTTCACCATGAGGGTGTTCCACGCATATTTAGCCCACAGATACCCCTTCTTGTCTTCTTGGGAAGGATGTTGGTTGGCATATCTACGATACTCATGGTGAAGTTCTGCAGCAAGGCCATAGCCAAGTGGTTGCTCCCTGTGATGTGCAACACCTTGGGCATCCCGATAGTGTCCTCATGCTATGTCCCAGCATTGAGGGGATCTGATAGCAGTAAGAGCAAGTCTGATGGTAAGCAATTGGGTTATCTTCAGAAAGTTATTGCTTTCTTCCCTCGGAAGGCATATGATGTCGACACTGGAATAAGGTTTCTCCAGTATGCTGGCCTTGGATGGTCGGTGACTGACTTGGCTCCATCACTCTTCTCTCATCTAAATTTGTAGCAGGTATGCGTACTCTACAAATGAGAGTTGTAGCCTGTTTTGTTTCACAGTTTCTCCCATCGCTCTTATGAGGTTGGAGATAAAATCATTTGTTGATATCGATTTTGTAAAATATTGTCTTTCAAATACAAGTTATCTATGCCTTAAAATTGTAGATGCATTCTGATGTCCTGTATGGGAAAATGGTTTTAGCTTCAACCAGCCGAGCCTTACTGTCATTCTTTCTTGTGACCATTTTACTGAAATGAAACGAGCTGCCACGTAGGCTTTCCTGAAATGTAGAAAAAATAATCTCTGAAAGAAACAAAGGTCCCATGGGCTGGCTGGCAAACCTGCTGCAACAAGGAGAGTTCCATTGTAGGTGGGAGGGTACCTTTTCAGTGCACCTTATACAGCCTGTAAGTGGGATATTAGTATGATTTTTCGCAGGACTCTGGTGTGATTACTATATAATAAGCCAAAATGGGAAGGGAGGGGAAGAAGGTACTCATCAGTTCTGTATTTTCTGTATGGTATGTAAAGAATATATCTAAATTTAACTGAGATACAGGATAGTTTAATACTTTAGCAGGGTGTTTAGATGCCAAAAGTATGCTGTCTATGGAATATCATGCATATAGACAAGAGTTGCGCATAGGAATTAGAATGGTAATTTGGACGTTGCACCAAGATAACTACTGCTTCAGAGCATCCAAATAGAAGTGTATAACCTCGTTCCTACTGGAGATTCTTTTTCCTAATTATCTTACCTGTCGCTGCTCGATTTCTACCTTCCCGGGTGATATCTCATGCATCAAAGCCATGGAGACCCCGACGAGGCGTTCACGGACCACCACAATTCTATGGGAATAGCTGGATAACTGCAACATCCAGTGGAAGACCATGCAAACCGGTTATTATTGCTTTAGTGCAACCGAGGGCTGATCATGTTCCTTAGCAACCAGCCCGTAGCTTGGCTAGCTTCATCACTTTAGTACAACGGCATGTTTAAAGAAACGAAAGAGAACAACGGGCACATAAATTACCTTGTTAATAAGGTCATAAAGAGCAAGTTCAGGTCGACAAAGTTGAACAGAGCGAGCAAAGGGCTCAAAGGTCTACTTTGCCAGATTTCAATTACTGAAAACTCAAACTTACCGGTTGTCGCATGAAGTAGTCGTCGTTGAACGCACGTATTTTTTATCATTGATGACGTGACAACATATCATTTAAACTCCATTGTACCATCCTCGGTACATGCCATCCTAAATATTTCCTGCATCCAGAATGGGCGGTTCCTATTGCAATAGTGTTCCTCAACACAGAAGGGCTGTTAGCACCAGAAGAATCTGTCCTCCAAACTCCAAAAAAAAGAAAAAAGAAAAGAAAACTAATGTGCAGTGTTTAAAAAATAAAATGATAATATAATACCCGAAAATGATGAGCCTGATCTTCGACCGTAATTCTAAACTTTCCTCTTTCAGTGATATGCCATACGCAAATAAGTCGCAACAAAAAAAAATCACGCTATCCCTCAAGTCTCATTGCAATCTCTTCACTTTCTTGCCTACAAACAAGTAATGACACAGCTTGGTCTGTGCCCTGGGCGACAATTGGATCAACTGGTAGAGTTTAAAAAACAAAAAAGGAAATACAAACTCTGAACTGCTTTAAATTTTTCACCAAACTCAATTGAATGGAGACCGGAAAATACAAACCCCATCCCCTCGCGACAAAATTAATTGAAAAAAATATCACGCAGAAAGACGACAACGGAAAATTTAGAGACTCAAAATTTCTACAAGCATACCAAAAGCCTCAAGTAGTTTTGAAGTTTATAGCTTCATCATATCTTGAGCAATATTACGATGTATCATGCAAGACGTGCAACTTTTGAGGGAAATGCAAGACCTATAAATTACATCTGATTTTTTTTTAATCATCATATTGACAGTAATGCCACTACAAAAAATAAGGCAAATTTTCAGAACCAAACATGCCAACCACACCTTGGAGACTGGCGGTTCTTTTCAACCATGCAGATGCAGTATTTTTAAATAGAACTCACTGGCTATGCAACCATCTACATTCCAAGCGCAAGACAATTCAATACTCAACATGAACCCTCAAACCATATGAATTAAACCATGGAAGGCATGCTCACAGAAATTTCTTATACCTTTTGAAAGTAGAATGTTCGCCTCTGACCGGATGCAAGCAGAAAAAGAGAATCATTGCAGATAAAGCAGTTAAATCTAATACTTGAGCAAGGCACCCCCTAAATTCAAAATTCTTCCCCTCTACAAGATCAAAAAAAGGACATGAAAGAAGAAAAAAGAAAAAGAAAACACACACAACAAAAGGGGGCGTAGTTCTCTTAAAAATGATACATGCTGCTGCAGACTCTGCAATATGAGCCCTGCTGCCTCTGACCACAATGGAAACCAATTACTGGTCTGTAACTAAAGAAACAAATAGAACCCTCCCACCAATTATGCATTCCTTTTCCCCACAAACCACCAAGCACAGCAGCCTGAAATAAAAATGTCAATCTGATCATAGAATCTCAAGGAAATATCTGCTTCACAACCTCATTTAGCAAGCATAGACCTGTTTCCAGAAATCTGAAAATCGCCTCCTTCAATAATTGCTTCATAGGAAGTAATCAGGTGTTCTACGAGTTACATCGGGTTCTCCTCTTCTGGGGGCTGGCTCAAACTGCAAGCATGAGACGAGCCAAATTAACAAGAATTCCATCACAAATAATGCAGGCAATAGCTATAGACCCATAACACAAGTCCAGTCCACAGGGCACCTGGTGCAAGCCCTAACACAAACAGGAACTTGAAAAAAAGCATTGGCCTTGGGCTACAAACAGCAATAATATTTCTAGTTCTTATAAGAAACAATGGCAATCCATAGACTTAATTCATTATGTTTAGCAAAGAACTCTCATCAACATTTTCACCATCTACAACAGAAAATGTCTGAAAATCCAATGAGTTTTGCTCGTTACCAGAAAGCAAAACAAGAACGAGATATCAAGATCATTGAAGAATTCAGGATGGCAGAATTTAGATGCATATGACTGAGCAGACGAGACACAGAAAGCTAAGCATAGACCCATTAGTCTGAATGGATAGAGGGTGCATGTGCGCACGAGACAGAGAGAGGGAGAGAGATCTACCTGGATAAATGTATGCCCCTTGCAGTCATCAACTTCCAAGATGGAAGCCATATTCCCACAGCGGTAGCAATAATTAGGGGCACTGAATATGGTTACCACTTTTTGTTCCTGTTTTTTAAACCAAAATAATCAAAACAAGATGAACTTCTAAAACATTAGTGTAGAAGAAACAAAAATAAGAACAATGATTAGTGCAGAAGATAGAAAAATATGAACTTCTAAATCACTAGCGCAGAAGAAAAAAAATATAAATAATGATAAATGCAGAAGGCAGAAAAATATAAATAATGAGGAGTGGATAATTACATGTCCCCAGTTATATCCCTCCATGACCAATTGATGAGCTCTAGCTATCAGCTTGAGGTTGTTGGTATGGTTAAATTGTTCAGATATATCCTGAAATTACCAAATTGGCATGGTAAAGAAAATGACCACAATAAGAACACAGAAAAAAGAAGCAGTTACCATACTTGGCCAAAGGTGTATCCAGCACCACGGGGAGAAATACCCCACCCACATCTATCGTCCGGGTCAGACCATAGAAGATCACACATAGCTCCCTCATGAGGAACTTCTTGAACACGGTCGAAGTTGCGTATGTTATCAAGGGTCTCAATAGATGGAGATAACCCACCATGAAGGCAAAATATTTCTGATTCAACCTGCAGAATGCACAGCAGCCAAAAAGTTTGGAATAGTGCAAATTATATATACTATTAATGCATTGGAAGCAAGAAGGAACCAAATCACAAGCATGACAAGGACCAAACACTCACCAGTCAAGTTGAAAAAAGTCAAATATCATAGTACTCATAGAATAACATCAAATTGCACATAAACTAATTATCTATAGTGCAAAGGGCATAGAACCTCCCATAGAGTAGTCATTACATCAGGAAAACAGAACTATGCGACAGCTTGAGATTAGTATAATATCATAGAAAACAACTCCATCTGTCAATAATTGGATATTTTAGAAACTATAAAAGATGAAGCATAAATGAATCTTCTACCAGCATGTTACCGAAGTTTTTACAAAAAAAAAAAAAAGAACTTTGAATGTTCTAAAAAAAAACTCGTCGTGGTCTTTCAATACAACCATCCTTCAACTACACCAAATCTGGTTTAATTTCAACAAGCAGACATATTTTGCACAGTCAAATACCATCTTCATATAATTTTCTGGAATAGTTCAATATGTTGAGATGATCTAATTTCAAGAAAAGACAACTTTCTGAAAACATTTCTAAAAGCAAATAATAATAATCTTAGTTTAGTGAAGTAACGGGAAAGCTTTTAGAAATAAGTCTTCCATTATAACATTTAGGCATCACTGATATGAAATACATTAAATATGATATAAAAAGAGTTGCTGTCCATTAATGTAGACAGAATCTCCTTAGGACAGCCCAATACAATCAGAAAACTCATAAGTGGACTTATGGCAAGAGAAAAATGTTCCAATCACCTATTAAAATTGCAGATGAGATGTAATTTGGGCATATCCTGCTATTAGCATTAGGCCCAACTGATGTAGAACAGCTGATAAAATTCCATACAAATGGTAGGGGTAAAATTACATATTCTACAAGCAAATTGGATCGTCCAAACCATACCAGAACAGCATTAAAAAACTATTAGTGGGCCTAACTGAAAGAAATAGAAAGTGAAAAGGGAAGAAAAAATACATATAATGCAAAAGAAATTTCAGGAAGTGCTGAGTACGGACCAATGCTGTCAGTGGGAAATAATCGAAAAGGTCTGTGAAGATCTTCCATACATTTGCATTACCATATCTGCCAGTTAATGAAAACAAAAATCAGTAAACTTGACTTGGAACTACTGAAATGCAAGTTTAGATTGCAAAGAATGTTCTCATTAGAAAAAATTTATATAAGCTTAATTTAGATTTTTGAAAGAAAGTGCAAAAATGCAAAGCATGCTCTTTAGAAGCTTTAAAGAGCACATGTACTCACCCACGTGCATGCGAAAGAGAGAGAGAAAGAGAGAGAGAATATAGGTAGGATTTAAGCCCAAAGCCCATCTATATACCAAATGCAGGCAACCGATTGTGTTCTAGAACACTAATTGCATATAACAGTTATATTGCCTGTGGTACACAATGAGGTATCTATGTAAACTTAAAGCAGTGCTACCAGCATATGATCTTCATGTAATACCGGCAATATATGTAGAACACTTAAAATGTGCTGTTATTGTGTTAAAAAAAAACAGACCATGCCATCCTGCTGAATAATGTAGATTTGTTACAAGCTATGCTTATTTGTTTAAATAATGTCCTAGCATACAGCAATTAAAGTTGGTCAAGGTTTAAAAAAGGTTAATAGAAAAGGATACTTAAATCATAGGGAAGAATATATGTGCATATTTGCATACACGAGTCACGAGGTACTCACACCAACTTATACAAATCAATTCCACAGAAAACCACTCAAGTCAAACTTTATGGGCAGGCGCATTATCTGGAATAGGGCCTGGAAAAGTGATCGTGTACAAATAAAATAGAGCACCCTTTATGCATAGGCTATGCAGTCAAATAAGGAGTGCTCTAGAATTGCATTCAAGCAGCAGGCATTAACAGGTAAGAAATATTTAAATAAACAACCTACAGAAACAGTAGAAGTGCACACGCTATACATGCATATTGCAAAATAAATTCTAAAATTAATTTTTTTAAAAAAAATCTAGATTGGGTACACATCACTTTTCAAGTTGATGTAATTTAGCCTTAAGTCTGAGATAGGTATACTTGCGATAGAAAGCAAGCTGCAGTTTTGTGTCACACTGAATCTTAACAATATCATGTTCACCTTTCTTACGCACATACTTTAAGCAGTGGATCAGAAAAGGAAGAGTTAATGCAAATGGCTAAAGAACATATTCTTTATCAATCTCAAGACCAGCAAGCAATGGATGATGTATTAGACAGATAGCTGAAAAATAAATTAAACAAAATGCAAAGAAGGAACTCACTTTCGTAAGCATTCATCATAAAATCCATAAACTTGAGTAATCTGCAATTCAAAAAATTATTTCAGTTCAAAACTCTGCAAAATTTAAAAATCAAAAGGCAATATTCATTATAGATTACTTAACACCTAAATGAAGAGCTATGAATTACATTTAAATTTTAGCTCATTAATTCAGTTTTGGTTAAAGTGACATCAATAAAAAAACTCAAACTACATACCTGACGACTCTCATGGTTTCCTCTAAGGATGGTAATTCGTTGCGGATAGCGCACCTTCAGGGCCACCAATAGCTGTCAATCAAAACAATCAGTGGTCTACCAAATTCTATGAAGTGAAAAAACAAAATAACAATCTAAAATGGCATGCAATTTACCGTAACAGTTTCAACAGAATAGTACCCACGGTCTACATAATCTCCCATAAATAAGTAATTTGTATCTGGACACTATAAGTAATTGGAAAAAAAAAGGGGTATCGTCAGCAACATTGATAATATAAGGAGAATTTCGACTTCTGGATTTTCAAGCAATTATAACATGTCAAAGAGTGCTTAATTTAGAAGAAAAAAAATGGTTAAAGTTAATGCAGTTGAAACATGGTAGAGAGAGAGAGAGAGAGAGAGATTACCTTCCCTCCAATTCGAAATAGTTCTGCAAGATCATGAAATTGCCCATGAATGTCACCACATATTGTAACAGGGCTTTTCACAGGCTGCAATACCCAAAGTATGATAGTTTAGTTCCAAAAAAACAGAAATAATTTTCTTTACGTTTGCAGTGAGATTGGAAATTCCAACAATTAAGTGTGAATCAACAACTGCACGACTTAAGAAGAAAAACTGATCATATGAATTCGAAGTCCAAGAATCTATGCGTACAACACTGTTTACCTTAAAAATTCAACAAACATTAAGAAAAGACAAAAACGGCACTTCCAGCATATAATCAGAAGATTGAATCATAATTAAGATCAAAATATTTTTTTTTGGTACACAAGATCAAAATATTTTCAAAAGGTTATTATTTGACTAGTAACATTCCACAAAAGCTCATCCCAATCATAATCAACTCATAATCATCAAATATGAGCCTCTAATTTCATTGACTTTAAGAAATACAGGTCTAGTACAATTCAAGGTCTCAACGTCATTTAAAAATACACAATAATTGCAGATATAACAGCCATTTCCAGAACTTCCAATGGCAATGCCTCGTCATGGATGCATTGACACCAAATCAGATGCTTTTGCTTATAGCACTCGAGGTAAGCGATTGAATCAAAAGATTGCAAAAAAACAAAACAAAGAGATTGCATAACAATGGAAGCATACTCCATCCCAACAAACAGAGGCGAGTAATGTTATTCCTCTGTTTCAATATTAAAACAGACATACATGACTTACAGAGTGGGCTCACAACAGAATGGGCAAGAAAAGCCTCAACATTATGGTGTAAAATCTAAGGTACATCTGCATAAAAACCATGTTGTAGCCAAAAATACAGCTTAATCTAAAGAAGATTGATCAAGAAAGTCAAAGTTGCCATATCAATCGAAACAAATTTAAGAGTTAGTCGATCAACATAAACTTTTTAACAGAAATTTTCTGAACCATCACTTTCATCAGATATTACATCACAAATTAAGTGTATAAGCTGACAAAACATTTGCCCCCATCATGAAAGTGCAACAAGTGGATAGAAAGGGAAATTTTGTATTTTCAACCTTATCCAAACTTCCTCTTCAAATCCAACAATATGATTCTCTTCCATACTGTCTCACCTAGTTTATATACCCTATATTAAAAGCAAAAAATAATTAAAAAGGTGAAGAGTATTGACAGTAAACATGATCTACACAAAAGTGCATCTGGCCTCGATCCTTGCTTTGAGACATGAACAAATAAGAAAGCCTCAAAAGAAGATACTGATCAAACAATAATAAAAAATAAGTAGGCCTTACCTGAACATTGCTCTCTTCCATCAAAATTTCTTTTGCCTTCTCACATAACACCCTAACCTGCATGATAGAGATTTTAGAAAATTTGAAAGCTAAGCTAAGCCTACATTTTAAGTGACAAAGTTGACTTCTGATTTAAAAATAGCAACTGCTGTTAACGAATTGGGTATATAGCAGATATATAATGCATAATTAAGTAAAAAGCAATGATGAAAAGTCACCTGATATTTTTTTCACTAATTCACATATACTTAAAATTTTGGGAGGGAATCTGAAAAAGAGAGATGTAGTAGAAACAACAGACTTTCTTACTACATAGAAGAACCAAAGGGTGTATTTCATATTCTTTCAGGTTCCGTTTAGTTGCCCACCCCCATTATTTTGGAGGCTATCTCCCACACAAGTGAGAAGGCCTGAGTGGAAGAAAAGGGAGGCATTAATAGGCAGTTGATCAGAGAGAGTTTAGGGAGGCAGTTAATTGATTCTAAACTCCCATTATTTCTTACAAGATCACCATTATTTGATAGGTGATAAGATGTCAACAAATCACAAGATTGCTGAATTGATGGAATTAGGTTCTCTTCCTCTGCCATCTTCACCAAGCCAATTCCACCTGTATCACAGATATCACATGAGCGCAATGGTCAAGCATCCAAACAAGTGTTGGTGTCAATAAACACAAAATGATAGGGAGGATATAGTCATACATTGGGACAGGTGTACAGATGAAATTAGGATTCTAGAGTCATTGTGATGAAGAGTGGTGATGAAAAAGCAAGAGATCATTTCATGATGAGGTAACAACAACAAGTGCAGCTATGAGGGTTGTAAGAGTAATATCATACACCAAAAAGCATGTTTTGGGGCTTGGGATAGATTGCATAGTGCAAATAACTATGCACTTGTTACCCATAGAATGAAAAAAAATGGCACAAGGAATAATAACAAGTGAAATTTGTCGACATAAGATATATTTTGGAGAGGGTTTGGTCTTTTGTGTTCACAGTGGTGAGATGTCATATAACTGGTAAATGAGTGGAAACAAAGGCTACCAGGACATGCATCCCAGAGCTTAAGGCAAAAGGGTAATCAAGTGGGCTTAGGAACAAGGATGTACAGGAAAAGAATAACAAGAAGGATTCCCCCACGTATGGCTCGTTATAGATTGTTAAGAATTGTGCTATAGTGGAGGAAAAATTATCCAACTAATAACTGGTTTGCTTGTGTTGAAATTTGACAAGGTATGGTGGACTTGCATGAAAAGTGTGGCCCCTTGCATAGAAAAGATTTGAATGGGTAAGTCATACAGGGAGGGTTTTAATGGTGTTGGTAGTCTAATCAGTCTCTGCTTCAGGTAGTTATTTAGGCCACTAAAAAAGCCAGATGGAGACCACCTTTTTGTGGTATAATGCGTGTTGGTGTGAAGGACAAATTTTAGAGCTTAAATTTTTTGAGTGAATGGGTGTTGGTCAAGATCTTAATTAAAGGTACTCAAAAAGTTGGACTCCGGTTTCATGTTTCAAAGGGTTTCTAAGTTTCTAAAGCCCTACAGATGTTAATAACCATGGTAATAACAATGGAGACCTTAAGAGGATGGAGAAGGTTGAGGGGTTATTGATTAAGTGGCATAAAGTCAGTTGACTAAGGGCTGGGATCCTGTATGGGTGTAAGTTTTAAGCATCCTGAACATTAAGACTCACCAAAATATGATTATGGAGCTCAAAATCCTCAAGTCCAAGTAAGGAAGGACCATCATGTAGGTGAAAAAAAATGGCTATGGGAGCTATCTAAGGTAATCTGATATATTCAGGGACCCTTTCAGATAGATATAACATATGAATGCTGAACATAAGGTCTTGTTGGCATTTGGAGGGAGGTCTAGAGCTCCTAAAATTGTCCATAACTAAATTACTTAATGTACTAAAAAAAATGCTGATTGAAATTTAACATCAGCCATTTACAAACTCCCCCACTTCTCGTTACATTTACCCTCTCGGACCATGATGCTTGAGAGTTAAGATTATACAAGGTAAAAGCAATAGATCAGGTATTCATATTAATTTTCACAGCCTACTTAGTGCCCACATAAGGCCCCCTTAGATGGGACAATGCGCTATTTTGTTGTATCTGCAACTTAATTAAAATGGAATCAAGGGATGGAAAGAATGCGGTGAGCTAATCATGTTTTCCACTATAAATGTATAGTCCACATATGTCAACTCTTTAAATATGGAAATACCAATGTACCACATTGTCACTAATACGGCACATATTATCTTCAGTTCTATCTTTTTAAAATAAATCCATATTCTTTAATATTTTATGCAACAGGCAGTAAATTGTGGAAAACAAATATATGTATTACTTATACAGGCAAAAATTAAATATTTGAAGCGACCTTCTATTTATGCATATAAGTAGGTAGTACAAAGCACCAATACGTATTCAACAAAATTACTTAGTAGGTAATCATGTTTTCCACTATAAACGTGTAGTCTACATATGCCAACTCTTTAAATATGGAAATACCAATGTACCACATTGTCACTAATACGGCACATATTATCTTCAGTTCTATCTTTTTAAAATAAATCCATATTCTTTAATATTTTATGCAACAGGCAGTAAATTGTGGAAAACAAATATATGTATTACTTATAGAGGCAATACTTAAATAATTGAAGCGACCTTCTATTTATGCAGATAAGTAGGTAGTACAAAGCACCTATACGTATTCAACAAAATTACTTAGTTCACCACCAAGCAGTTATAATTAATGCATTAGAGCACAATAGAATGCGTTTATTATGATAAACTATCAACAAACACCATTGGACTAGACATGGATAATGGCATCAATCAATATAATGAAACAGAAAATGGAGCAAGTATGTGCTTCAAATAAATATAAATTCATATGATGCTTATGTGCTAATTTAGCATAAAAATAGCATATGGTTCATCCTACTGCACCAAGCATCTTTCAAGCTAGTGCACTACCTAATTGTAAAACCAGGTTAATCTAACGGACTCATGTCGCAATTGTACACATATGCATGAGCACACGTGTACAAGCATGCCCACATGCATTCATGCATACATATATATTCAACTTTATGTTGTTTCCAGGAGCATTAAAACAAGAAAATAAAAAAAAATAAAACTAAACAAAATAGAGCAGAAACTCTATCTTCACCAAGAGAAGAGCCTGTTTGTCATCTCTCGATGTACTTTTTAAGCAATAATTAGTTTCAAACAAAGAACTACTGTAAGTGGTTAAAAACATAAGAATCCTCCTTCGTTTTGAGGATCACTGATTTAACTCCAGATGTGCCGCAAGAACCTCATAAACTATCAAAAAGGATGCGAGCCATTTATGTTAATACAAACATAAAGTATGCAAAAGGATGGGAAACATTTATGCTAACAAAAAACGATAACACCTCACGGCAAGAAAATCTCGGATTTATCTTAAATCCTCCGACTAAAGAAGATCCCGCTGAGTGGAAAACACTTTTTTCCTCCACGTCAGATCCAATCTCACTCTACCATCCAACTCTTGCAATAAAAGGCAAAATGGTTTAACAGATCCAGCACATCCACCCATAAATTCCAAGCAAAAAAGGCCCCAATCTCCTCTGAAGGTCCAGTCTCCCTTTAAAAAAAATTAAAAAAAAAAAAACTCGAAACGTGATCTGTTCCCAGATCGCTCAAAACAAACCTCGTTTTCAGCCGGAAAACACTCGCACCAGCCCAGATCCGTCGAAACCCCGCCCCGATTCGAGCACCAACGAAAAGAATCAATGAGACAAAAAGGAAAGCAAGCACCTCAGTGAAATCCTTTCGAGATTAGGAATGGAGAAACGGACAAAGGGAGAACCTCTTGTTCTGATAGGGGCTTGCACTGCATGAGCTGCGCAATCTGCTCGTCGAGGTTGCCATGCGAGCTCGCCGTTGCCGGATTCGCGCTCATCTTCGCCTCCAGCTCGCGCGACGCCGACGCCGCCAGAACGAAACCCTAACCCTAGATTCCGCCGCCTCCAGATCTCAATCCCCCCCACCTTCTCTCTCTCTCTCTCTCTCTCTCTGTGGGCTTCGAAGGCGAGAAATGGCGAAGGGGGGAGCGAGGCAGAGAAGAGGAGAGGATCGCTCAGTTCTGGAGCCACAGAGGAACTAAAAAAAAAAAAAAAAAAAGAAACCCCCGACCTCCCCTTAACGTGGCCACTATATTTGTGTCACTCGTGCGCGAGAACAGAAAATATTAATCAAAAAGAAAATTAGAAAGCCGGACCCGGGATCGGCTCTCTTGTCGAACAGCATATACCATGTACCAGATGACGTGTCAACTGGTCAGTTGGGAGGACTCTGGTAAATTTCTGGGGGACACTGGGACCCGCCTCGCTCATTAGCAAAAAGCCGTTTGAGAGGGAACGACACACGTCCGTATTTGGTACATCGGTGTTTTTTTATATCTACGTTGATTTTTGGAAGTTGGAAAGTGCGTATGGATTCCCTTGGATTCTAGACATTTGGGTTGCTTCCGGTACAAAGTGGGCGGATGTGGCATGGGGAAGGAGTGGACGTCGAATGAAGCTAGATCGGATCAGTGAAGTATCAACCAACAAACGCATGTGCAGCATCACATTTTGGTCGGCCGCATTACCAAAAGCCTCTGATCTTTACAAATACTGCTGTTGAACTCTGTTTTATTTTTCAGTTCATTCGTTGAATGTATAAGCTCGGCGATAACATGGTCTCGAGTGTGAATCTTTTCCATGGCAAATGAAGAGCTTTGGTTTGCTTGGATTACCACCATTGCTCATAATTTTCTGACGGGGGTCGTGTTAACCTCCTTTTTAAGTTTGATTTTTAGGAGATTTGGGGCTATACAACAAGGAGCATCTTTTTAAAGAACATATCACATGCACCTTGAGTAAATATATTACTGTTGCCGGAAATTGGACTCGGGGGCCGCCGCGAAGCCAGGGAAGGAGGAGCTCCGCCGCAGGGAGGGCGGACGGCGGTGCGCCGGCCGGCTGTGTCCTCCTGTGCCCTCCTGAGGGGTGTGAGAGAGCGGAGAGGAGAGTGCGTCCTGTCCTGTCCCGTCCTGCAAAAAAGCCAGTGGCCGGGCTCCCCGGCGCCGGCCCTCCGATGCTTAAGTCAGAGGGGGCAAATATGTGGAGAAAGCAAGCCAGAGAGTGAAGAAGATGAAGAGGATATTGTGCTCAATTGTGTCTGTGCTGTTTTCTTGTGTTCCGGTCCTCCCCTTCTTTCCTCCCAGGCTCCCTTTTATAGGGGGATTTTATGTTGCCCGGGAGGTGACAGGGAGTTTGTCCTCTTTTGTAATAATTGGGCACGATTTGGCCCATTAATGACGTGGTGGAATATGAGGCCGAATCAGACCGGAACCAGGGAGTTGTCACGGTCGATCGGACCTGTTGGAGTGGTTGAACCGCCGGCCGTGGTAGGCCCGGGGTCCATGGATGGTAAGTGCATTTATTACCGAGTGAACCGGCGGTCAGGGAGAGCCATACGCTTTGATGGTTCAGTGATCCGGAGATCGTCTTGAGCCGTGTTCATTAAATGACTCTCTGCATCGGAGACTTGAGGGGGTCTCATGCATTAATGGCAGGTCGTGCCAAATACCTGCGGAGATCTTATGCCTTGACGTCTTGGAGATAGCGGCAGGTTGTAGTGGAGTTGTCAAGTCCCTCAGGGGGTTAGGCAGGGGTTGAACATCTGGTCAAGGCAATCGGCTCGGCAGGGGTGCCGAGCCGAGCTGGTCGCCCAATGGGGCGCCCTGTGGCGGGGTCGCTTCTAATGCTTCTGGTCGGCGCCCTTTGGTCGAGCGCCTTCTAGCCGAACGCCTTTATTTCGCGCTCTTTCCTCTCTGGTCAGCGCCCTCTAATCGAGCGCTTTTCTGGTCGGCGTCCTCTGGTCGGCTCTTTCTAGCCGAGCACCGCTCTGGTTGGTGCTCTCTGGTCGGCACCCTTTGGCCGAGCGCCTTTCCGGTCGGCACTCTTTGGCCGAGCATCTTCCTGGTCGGCGCTCTTTGGCCGAGCATCTTCCTGGTCGGCGCTCTTTGGCCGAGCGCCTTTCCGGTCGGCGCTCTTTGGCCGAGCGCCTCTGTGGCGGTATGACTTGGGGTTTTTTCCCCCAACACTACCCCCCGACTTCCGAGTTCCAGTTGGCTACCAGCTGGAGCGCGGGAAGTAGCTTTAGTTGGGTCATTACGGATTCCAAAAATCCTAATTTATTGCGTATTTTGAATTATCGAGCGCTTCGAGGTGCCTTTAATAGGCGGCGTCTCTCCCTTCCCGAAAAGTCTCATTATTGGGACACTTTTTGCGAAGCGTCCTCGCGTCGTGGGCTCATGATGGGGCCACACGATCCGATGGGGCGCTTCGGCGTCCGAAGCGCTAGCCCTAATTAAATGCGTCGTTCTGTCTTTTGGACCGACACGTGTGGTCATCTCAACGGGATGCGGCTTTTCTTTTCGCCGATCAGGGCCGTTGGGAGGTTTATATAAACTCTCCCCTGACCTTCTGTCCCATTCTTATCGCCTTCTTCCAGCTTTTCTTCCTTCAGCCTTTCACGGTCCGAAGTTCTATTCTCCGGCGTCTTCCCCAGGTCGTTCTTTTTTCTTTCTTAATCCCTTTCTTCCCTTAGAATGGGTTCTCTCCCCAGTGAGGTCGAGTCTACCATGAGCGTCCTGGAGGTCGAAATGACCGAAGAGTGGTTTTTCCCTCTTCACGGGTTCCGCTTGGAACCCGCCAGGCGTGGGGATCGGGTAACCGATCCTCCGGTAGGCCGGATTGGAGTGTACCTAGAGTCACTCTGGGCCGATCTCCGATTTTCTCTTCACGGCTTCGTGAATGAGTTGCTGATGGTATGCCGGCTGGTCCCGGCGCAACTCGCTCCGAATGCCTGGAGGACAGTGATCGGTTTCCTGTCACTATGCTTACTGCACGGGATTCCGACCTCTGTCAACGTTTTCCGGCGGCTTTTTATTTTTAAGTCGAATCCGGGAGACGGTGAGTGGCTGTATATCGCCCTTCGGACGGGTCGGCCACTTTTTCATGGTGCCCCCTCATCCATTCATGGCTGGAAGGAGAAATTCTTCCTTGGTTCTGCACAGTCCTGGGGGTTTGACCCCAGGTGGGGACCGGCTCAGCTCAAGTCCATCAACAAACCCCCCAGACTTTCTCCACGTGAGCAGGGGATCCTCGACGCCATCCGCAGCCTCGGGGACGGCATCTTACTGAACGGCCTCATATGTGAGGACGCTTTGGTGAACGTGGGCTTGAGCTTGGCGCGTCCCCACGGTAAGAGTAATTACAAGGTGTATTTATTTTCTTACTGTTCTAATGTTCTAATCCTGTTCGCCTTTGCAGATATCGCAAAGATGGTGACTAAAAGCGAAGTCCTCTACGCCCGTTTCCAGAAGAGGGCAGCCGAGCTCTCGGGCGAGCCCACCGAGCCGAGGAAGAAGCAGAAGGTCTCGGCGACCTTAGCGACCCCGGCATCAGCAGTGGCCGAGGCGGGTCCTTCTCGCCCCGCGCACTCCGAGGCGGGGCCTTCTCGCCCCGCGCACCCCGGTGCTGGTCAGAGGGAGGGCACGGATTCCAGGGGCTCGGGCTCCCGGGGAGCTTCAGCAGTGCTCCCATGCCCGGTGCCCCTGGCACAAGTTCCTGGTCGGCAGGACGCTCCAGTTGCCGACCAGGGAAGGAGTCCTGCGGGTCCCGCGCTTGCGCGCCCCGCCTTAGTCGTGCGGCAGTCAGATCGGCCGCTTGTCCGACCCCAGCCCCCTAGCTCCGAGCCGGGGAGCAGTCAGGGAGCCTCGGGGTCGGCTCCGTCGAGGCCAGCCGATGCTGGCCTTCCGGGCCCATCAGGCTCGGGGGAGCGAGTGCCTCTTGCGCTCACCTGGTCGGTATTCGAGGGCGATTCAGCCCTCGAAAACCCTCGAGTGGCGCGCGAAGTATTTCAGGTCGCGCTGCTCCCGGCCGACCGGGCCACGATACAGTCCATGAGCTACAATGCCTTCATGGACGCCACCCTGCAACGCCGTCCGGGTAAGTAGAATTTTTCATCTGTGTAATTTGTAAAAAATTTTTACTCGCAGCGCCTTATGTTTTTCTTTTCGTCTCTTTTACAGCACTTGCACGAGACGGAAATGCTGATGCACATAGTCCAAGACTACCGGGAGCGGGCCCGGAGGTGCCAGCGCGGTTACGAGGAGGCCCAGTCGAGGTACCTGGCCGCCGAGGCGAGGTACCAGGCCTCCGAGGCCGAACGTCAGGTGCTCCAAGAGAGAATTAGAGCATCCGAGGAAGGAATTCGAGCTCTGACCGCCGAGCTCGATGAAGAGAAGGGCGCACACACACTAACAAGGTCCGAAGTGCGCGCCGTCGAGGCTCGTTTGGCTGCAGCCGAGCTGGTGGCCTCCCGCGAGCAGGAGGTGGGGAACGCCCGCCTCCGACACTTAGAGCTCGAGCGGAAAATAAAAACCCTCGAGCGGAAGCCCGCATACCACGAGGCTCGGGAGCTCGAGACTCGGGAGCAAGCCCAGAACGCGGTGAGGCTCTTCCGCGAGTCGGAGGAGTTTCACGACCTCCTAGCAGAGGAGGGCGTGAACGGGCTAATTCAGGGCTTCCGGGACTTCCGCAACCAACTGCGGCGGCTTCTCCCGGATTTCGATGTAAACCTGCTCCAACCGGGAGCAGGGGTCGAGAGGCCGGAGGCGGAGGCAGAAACTCCGGGGGCCGACCAGGGAGGCCCGGCCGAGGCGACCGAAGCCGCCCCCGAAGCCGCCCCTGAGGCTACTCCCATTGCTGCCGAGGCTACTGAGGCCCCGACTGCTGAGCCTACCGCTCCCGATACTGCCGAAGCCGAAGTGGTCGAACTCGAGCCTTGATGTAATTTTTGTTATTTTGTAAAGTCGGGATGGCCCCCCATACTTGTAAGGGCCGAACCCGAATTTTTGTACTCAGCCTATGGGCTTTTTGAAATGAATATACTTTTTTGGAAACTCGTCTGTTGTAGTCCAAGTTTCTCTGCTCGGATCCATTTTAGGTTCCGAGGACATGGGCTCTAGGGCCTCAGCTTTACCCGCCACAGGGTTTGGTTTTAGGTTTGGTTAGCCGAGCTCCATTGCTCGGTCCTTCGACCAGTGGTATAGCGACACTTGTGCTCAAGGGATTTGGGCTCGGAGAGTCTTTCCGAGCCTAGCCCAGATTTCGACCAAGCCCTAAAGCGGTCACTGGGACTTAACTTTTTAGCAAAGTTAGTAAACTTTGGGTCCGAGCCCCACATTGCCGGGGCGGGTCGGATTCTTTTCCAATGAATGGGTTGAATACTCGTCAGCTCGTGACGGGGATTCACCGGGCTTAGTATGATTGTGCTGGTGTCGTGAGCATCCCTTCACCGAGGCGATTGAAAATGCTCCTCTGCTCGGTGTCTGTTCTTTGAGGACGTCGGCAGAGAGAAATCCAAAAGCGGGATAGATAATGTAAAAACATTAAATAAATGGGTACCTTGTACCGTGTGCGTCCTTGCGCCGAGGCGACTGAAGACGCTTCTCCGCTCGGACTCCGTTCTTTGGGGACGTCGGCGGAGAAATCCAAGAATAGAATAGACAATATAGAGACATTAATGTAGAAACATTAAGTAAATGAGTACCTTGTACCGTGTGCGTCCTGGCGCCGAGGCGACTGAAGACGCTTCTCTGCTCGGACTCCGTTTTTTGGGGACGTCGGCAGAGAAATCCAAGAATAGAATAGACAATATAGAGACATTAATGTAGAAACATTAAGTAAATGGGTACCTTGTACCGTGTGCGTCCTGGCGCCGAGGCGACTGAAGACGCTTCTCTCCTCGGACTCCGTTTTTTGGAGACGTCGGCAGAGAAATCCAAGAATAGAATAGACAATATAGAGACATTAATGTAGAAACATTAAGTAAATGGGTACCTTGTACCGTGTGCGTCCTTGCGTCGAGGCAACTGAAGACGCTTCCTCTGCTCGGGGTCCGCTCTTTAAGGACGTCGGCAGAGAAATCCGGTGATGGAGAACGAGCTGAGCTCGTTGGTTGAAGCCGGTGGAGAACGAGCCGAGCTCGTCTTGGTCAGTGAAGACCGCATCCCAACGCATCGGGGCATCTCGACGTCTCGAGGCATCCCGGCCGAGGTCGGGATAGGAGAACGAGCCGAGCTCGTTGGCCGATGGAGCACGAGCCGAGCTCGTCGGTGGAAGTCGATGGAGAACGAGCCGAGCTCGTCTGGTCAGAGAGGACCGCAACTCATATCTCGACGTCTCGAGCTTCCCTATAGCCGGGGCATCCCGACGTCTCGGGGCATCCTGACCGTGGCCAGGGTAGGAGAACGAGCCGAGCTCGTTGGCTGATGGAGCACGAGCCGAGCTCGTCGGTGGAAGTCGATGGAGAACGAGCCGAGCTCGTCTGGTCAGAGAGGACCGCAACTCATATCTCGACGTCTCGAGCTTCCCTATAGCCGGGGCATCCCGACGTCTCGGGGCATCCTGACCGTGGCCAGGGTAGGAAAACGAGCCGAGCTCGTTGGCTGATGGAGCACGAGCCGAGCTCGTCGGTGGAAGTCGATGGAGAACGAGCCGAGCTCGTCTGGTCAGAGAGGACCGCAACTCATATCTCGACGTCTCGAGCTTCCCTATAGCCGGGGCATCCCGACGTCTCGGGGCATCCTGACCGTGGCCAGGGTAGGAGAATGAGCCGAGCTCGTTGGCTGATGGAGCACGAGCCGAGCTCGTCGGTGGAAGTTGATGGAGAACGAGCCGAGCTCGTCTGGTCAGAGAGGACCGCAACTCATATCTCGACGTCTCGAGCTTCCCTATAGCCGGGGCATCCCGACGTCTCGGGGCATCCTGACCGTGGCCAGGGTAGGAGAACGAGCCGAGCTCGTTGGCTGATGGAGCACGAGCCGAGCTCGTCGGTGGAAGTCGATGGAGAACGAGCCGAGCTCGTCGGTGGAAGTCGATGGAGAACGAGCCGAGCTCGTCGGTGGAAGTCGATGGAGAACGAGCCGAGCTCGTCTGGTCACTTAAGACCGCACCCCGACGTCTCGGGCCATCCCGACGGATCGGGGCATCCCGTTGTGGCAGGGCATCCCAATATATTGGGGCATCCTGACGTCTCAGGGCATCCCGAAGTTCGGGGCATCCCGACGTCTCGGGGCATCCTGACCGTGGTCAGGGTAGGAGAACGAGCCGAGCTCGTCTGGTCAGAGAGGACCGCAACTCATAGTCAATGGAGCACGAGCCGAGCTCGTCGGTGGAAGTCGATGGAGAACGAGCCGAGCTCGTCTGGTCACTTAAGACCGCACCCCGACGTCTCGGGCCATCCCGACGGATCGGGGCATCCCATTGTGGCAGGGCATCCTGACCGTGGTCAGGGTAGGAGAACGAGCCGAGCTCGTTGGTCGATGGAGAACGCACCACGAACTCACGAACATCTTCAGGGAGCCCACGCAGGTACTCCATCATCCCGAGGCATCGGGGCATCCCAACCGTGGTCAGGGGAGGAGAAATAAACCTGACACCATAAGATAATCAGGAGTGTTGGTGAGCTCAAAATAAGTACGCAGACCATCATAAAATAAAATTCACAGAATGAAATTCATAGTTGAACAATGGGGGACCCCTTGGGGTTTTATTGATGGTACACGCGGAGATTTTCAGAACTCCAGCTCCGCGGAATGGGAGTCCCATCTAGAGACTCCCATTTATAAGTTCCGGGTCGGCGGATGCGCGTGACTCGGTATGGTCCTTCCCAGTTCGGGGCCAGCTTCCCTTGCTCAGTTGGTCGGGAGGCTTCAGCTTTTCTGAGGACAAGGTCCCCTGGTCTGAAAGATTTGACTTTGACCCTGGCGTTGTAGTACTGAGCTGTCCTTTGCTGATACCTCGCCATACGAACTCGGGCGGCCTCCCTTGTTTCCTCGACTAAGTCAAGGTTACTTCTGAGCTGCAAAGAGTTGGAGCTGGCGTCGTGATGCTCGACTCTTGGAGAAGGAATCCCAATCTCCAGTGGGATGACAGCCTCCGTCCCGTATGTCAGGTTGAAGGGAGTCTCGCCGGTGGGGATGCGGAACGTGGTCCGGTAAGCCCACAGGATATTGTATAGGTCTTCGACCCATTGTCCTTTGGATTTGTCGAGCCTGGCTTTGAGACCCTGCAAAATAGTACGGTTTGTTACCTCGGTTTCTCCGTTCGTCTGAGGGTGCGCGACCGAGGTGAAGCGGTGGTCAATGCCAAGCTCGGAGCAGAATTCTCTGAATGTTGTCAAACTGGCGACCGTTGTTAGAAATGAGGATGCGGGGAAGCCCGAATCTGCAGATTATGGACTTCCAGACGAAATCCCGCATCTTCTGCTCGGTGATCCGGGCGAGGGGCTCAGCTTCTGAAGGCTGTGGCCAGCCTCCGTGGCCCCTGGCTGGGTGCTCTCTCCAGAGGGAGGCCCGGACTTGGGAGTCCTGACCTCGAAGGGGAAATCCGCTTGTAGGGGGCTCCGGTTGAACTGGAGCCGGGGGAGGCGGTGCCGTTGGGATGCCCCTGGGCTGCAGGCTTTGGACAGCGGTAGCCAGGGCCTGCACCTGTTGCACCAGGGCATCAAACTGCTCCGGCCGAACTTGATGAACTGACTCAGCCGGAGGTGGTGAGTTTCGGACGGAATGCTCAGGGTTGGGTGGAGGACGTCGAGAGGCGTTGGAAGCCCCTTTGCTTCTTAGCTTCATGGCAGCGAACTCGGGCCCTTCCTCTAGCGCCAACTGTTGCTGGAAATTGGACTCGGGGGCCGCCGCGAAGCCAGGGAAGGAGGAGCTCCGCCGCAGGGAGGGCGGACGGCGGTGCGCCAGCCGACTGTGTCCTCCTGTGCCCTCCTGAGGGGTGTGAGAGAGCGGAGAGGAGAGTGCGTCCTGTCCTGTCCCGTCCTGCAAAAAAGCCGGTGGCCGGGCTCCCCGGCGCCGGCCCTCCGATGCTTAAGTCAGAGAGGGCAAATATGTGGAGAGAGCAAGCCAGAGAGTGAAGAAGATGAAGAGGATATTGTGCTCAATTGTGTCTGTGCTGTTTTCTTGTGTTCCGGTCC
Source organism: Phoenix dactylifera (assembly GCF_009389715.1). Classification (NCBI taxonomy): domain Eukaryota; kingdom Viridiplantae; phylum Streptophyta; class Magnoliopsida; order Arecales; family Arecaceae; genus Phoenix; species Phoenix dactylifera. The sequence continues at coordinate 192,349 of NW_024068145.1, forward strand.
TCCCCTTTTTTCCTCCTAGGCTCCCTTTTATAGGGGGATTTTATGTTGCCCGGGAGGTGACAGGGAGTTTGTCCTCTTTTGTAATAATTGGGCACGATTTGGCCCATTAATGGCGTAGTGGAATATGAGGCCGAATCAGATCGGAACCAGGGAGTTGTCACGGTCGATCGGACCTGTTGGAGTGGTTGAACCGCCGGCCGTGGTAGGCCCGGGGTCCATGGATGGTAAGTGCATTTATTACCGAGTGAACCGGCGGTCAGGGAGAGCCATACGCTTTGATGGTTCAGTGATCCGGAGATCGTCTTGAGCCGTGTTCATTAAATGACTCTCTGCATCGGAGACTTGAGGGGGTCTCATGCATTAATGGCAGGTCGTGCCAAATACCTGCGGAGATCTTATGCCTTGACGTCTTGGAGATAGCGGCAGGTTGTAGTGGAGTTGTCAAGTCCCTCAGGGGGTTAGGCAGGGGTTGAACATCTGGTCAAGGCAATCGGCTCGGCAGGGGTGCCGAGCCGAGCTGGTCGCCCAATGGGGCGCCCTGTGGCGGGGTCGCTTCTAATGCTTCTGGTCGGCGCCCTTTGGTCGAGCGCCTTCTAGCCGAGCGCCTTTATTTCGCGCTCTTTCCTCTCTGGTCAGCGCCCTCTAATCGAGCGCTTTTCTGGTCGGCGTCCTCTGGTCGGCTCTTTTTAGCCGAGCACCGCTCTGGTTGGTGCTCTCTGGTCGGCACCCTTTGGCCGAGCGCCTTTCCGGTCGGCACTCTTTGGCCGAACATCTTTCTGGTCGACGCTCTTTGGCCGAGCGCCTTTCCGGTCAGCGCTCTTTGGCCGAGCGCCTCCGTGGCGGTATGACTTGGGGTTTTTTTTCCCAACAATTACAATGTTATTTTTGTGCGCAGCTGCTGGAACTAGGCATGTGTTGATGCCTATTTGCTCTCGGGAGCATCTTCGATAAAATTTATGGAAGATTTTAAAGATTATGACCTATAATCACGAAGCGTATGGAAACATACGTTAGCATCGAACGTTTATAGCCCATATTAGAGCACAATTTGTGCACCACTAGCCCAGATTAAAAATAAAATGCCGAAAGACTTCAAAATAAATTTAGGAAAAATAATGCGTGAGGCCGCTCTTTGCACGTTAAATTGGAAGATAAGCCTAAAATCTATATAATCTTAATTCGCTCGCACTTCTCAAATCTCGCAAATATGGTAATCCATTTTTATTTTCTCACTTTAGGATTTGGCCCTTCGCTCGATGGATGCATCCTTTTAACTTATTGTATATGTTTAATAAAATTTTGTCTCTAATGAACTTAATTTCCAATTCAAAATATGTGCCTTTTGAGTCTAAATCAAGAAATGTGTTTCTCAAAGATCTTTAAAGAAAATCCAAAAAATGTGTTCATTCAAAAAAATAAAATAGTTAATTTTAAAATCACCATATTAGGAACAAAGATAATTTTTTATTTATAAAATACAACAAACATAGGGCAAAAAAAAAAGAACAATATTTGAGTTAAAGTAAATTTCAAGTAACAAATTTGTTTCTTATTTGATTGTTATTATACTAGTCATGACACTTTTGTTTTCTCATAAATCTCCATTCCTATAGCTTCTTATTATCATATATTGGATTTGTCACAAGGGACATGGACCTTTTCCAATGCTGTGAAATACCCAATCACTGATATGATCATTTGGATTAATTAAAATAATGCATGCAAATTGATAGATTCTCTGCAAACAAGATTTTCCTCCATGGAAAGTCTGTATATTTTTTAAAAATTTTGAAAGAACAACTTTTATGACCCTTTTCTGGGAGAAAACCCAACCTACTTTCTCCGATAAATTCATGCTTAGCTATAAAGACAAAATTTGTACATACAAGCATAAGTGTGGCCACTATTTTAATCATCCCTCCAACTTTCACCTTCATCAATATGATAGGAATGGTTTAATAAATCTTTTGATTTGTCTACCATTCTTATGTCACGTGGTACATTTCTTTAAAAGAGAATAACAATGGAAATATGAAATAAGACTAGATTTTCTCTATCTACTATAGTATATAGAAAGAAGGTTAAAAAATATCCAACATTTACGTTGTTTTAGACCAAGATGGGAACCGTCCCTCTCATGTTGCTTTTCTTATGTGGTGTTCATAATTCCGGGAGCTATAAAATTTTTTGGACAATGCATGACCACTACAAGGTAGGGTTGCAAATTATGCCTTTTCGACCTCCAACACTCCAATATACATTGGTCCTACATGAAGTGATATAACCACGATCTCCCTCATCCTGCAGTACCATGGATTATGCCCTTGTAGCCCCAGAATGACTACTCCTTGATACTCGAGGTACAAGTGTATGCTTCGATCAATCTTTTTGTAAGATATGATGAATTTTGGATAAGAAAGTCCAATATCAAGATCAATAATAAAGAATTTGGAACTTTGTCGCTCTTTCTCTAATATCGTTTGGAGAAGAGGGTGAGGAAGGCCTAGAAAGGGGAGGAGATGGAAGTATTTTGAGGTGCAATAAATCAATATCTCATGCTCACATATATTTTACTTATTTTTTTATTGTTTATATTTTTTGGTGATGATCAAGTAGGCGCTTGGTAATGTGAGTTTTTTAAGATCCAAATTGCAAATCTCTATGATTCTTCTCAATTTTTGATTCAATAAGTTGCGACCACGAGAAAGATCCCTTGCTCTACAAAATGGCCAGTTTGACCAGAATCAATTATCAGAAAAATAGAAAAAATATTTTTAACAATATTCATAATAAATGGTTATGTTTATATGCACTGGCAGGCTAACTATTTTGGTCGCACTCTCAAGTTTGCATGCGCGAGCTGCAACTCGCTGTCCTTTTATTTAATATTTATTACTACAGGGGCTTTTGGTTAAATAAACATGCAATCGTTTCGGACACCGGCCAAAACTCAATTCAAGCGTCCCATGCCGTCGGTGTCGGTCTCTTTGTAATATGAAAATTGCAGATGGGTATTTTTATAAAACTCTTAAAGCATGCATGGAACCTTACAAGTTTACATAAACCCCCTATCCAATATTGATATTGGTATACACGTCGGCAGCTGTGTTCGTTCGTTCCTGGCGACTAGTCTTCGTGCTATAAATACTCGGGAAGAGAGGAAAGAGAGGAAAGAATCCCCGGAGGAGGCGGCTTGCGGCGTTTTTGGGCCAAAACAGAACCCAGCCATGTCTCGCCAGGCCTCGAAGCTGGTCGGATCCCTCGCCTCCAAGCTCGTTTCCCAGCCCAGGTTTTCCGCCTCCTCTCCTCTCTCCTCCCAATTACGCCGCCACTTCGCGGCGGCGCCGTCCCCGCCGCCCGCCGTCTTCGTGGACAAGAACACCCGCGTCATATGCCAGGGGATCACAGGCAAGAACGGCACCTTCCACACCGAGCAAGCCATCGAGTATGGCACCAAGATGGTTCGTTCCTTCCCCTCCCTCTATTTCCTCGACGATTTCGTGGATCGTTGATATGTTCTGGCGATTTGTGTCTACGAGTCTGCTTTCTCGTATGGGTTTTGCCTTTTCATGGATCTGATCGTGGGTTATTTTCTAATTTCCAGTGATTTGCTTCTTATGATTTATTATCCAATTTTATCTCCAAGATGGGTTGGTTTTGATTTATTCATGGAGGTGGCATGTCATATTATTTTGGTAATCTTCGCTATAGATAAATGCAGGGATCGTTCCAACACTGCAGCTGCTCGCGGTTGAATCTTTTCATTGATTTATTTTGCGTTGGATAAAATGTGTTCTGCAGAGTCCTTTACTGTTTTCTTTATAGGAATTTAGGCTGTCAGCGAAAGCAAGGATATACTGTTATGCAATTCATTGCCTAGTTTATCTTTTGAGCTGGCCACCGATGGAATGAATTGTTACCATTATCATAGCGCTCAAGCCCTCTCCCAATGGTTCGGAGTTGGCTCCATGAATCCTTCACCGTCCTATTCAACTGGATCTGGTTTCATGCTGCAATAAAATAAGTCAGCTTAGCATCAATCTTCCTCCCCACAATCATATTTTTCAGTTCCTCTTTCTTCATGCGATGAAGTTCCCAATTCAATCAAACTGTTCTTGTTCATGGTTTATCTTTAGACATCATAATCAAGAAAAGAAAAATTGATAATTATAGGGAGAAAGGTGATATGAATTAGGAGATAGGTCTATTACTATTGTCCTAGTCTCCATCCTTGGCCATATTTGCCCTCAGGGAATTGAATTCTCTTTAAATGTTTACATTTCGCTGGAGGTTGAGGTCTTCCATTCCAAGATCCTGTCTTATAATCTCATGAGATAAGGAGTCCTCCTTTAAGAATTCCTCAGTAAAAATCCAGTCACTGCACCACTTCTTTTACCAGTTCGCACCTGTAGCACAAATTTTCAAGTCGTCTTATCAATGATTGCTAAGTCTGTGCGCACTTACCAAAGGATACTGATGGCTGAAAAGAGGTGAAGTTGAAGATGATTGCAGAATCTGATCTATGTGTACTCCGTCCTAATATCCTTGCTCTTCGTTTTTACCACTGATCTAGTAGCTAAATACCGATAATGATTTGCTCCACATATTTATTGTGAAATTCCAAAACATTTGCATTTTAGAAAATAGTTTATCAAGTTGTTGTTTGATTTTTGATATGGTGGTGTAGTTCAGTTCAAGATATCTTTCTGTCTTCTTATGACAGGTTGGTGGAGTGACACCTAAGAAAGGTGGAACTGAACACTTGGGTCTTCCAGTGTTTAACACAGTAGCAGAAGCAAAGGCCGAGACAAAAGCTAATGCATCAGTTATATATGTTCCTCCTGCTTTTGCTGCTGCTGCAATACTGGAGGCACTTGAAGCTGAATTAGATCTTGTTGTGTGCATTACCGAAGGAATTCCACAACATGACATGGTAATGAAGCATTCTTCTCACTTTTTTTATTCTATGTGCTGTATTTTTTATTATTTTTATATTTATATGGATTCTATTGTTAGATTTTTTTTCTGCTAAAAGAATTAGAAGAAATGTCTTGCTCCTTTTTGTAATTTACTATAGTTCATCCTCTTCTCTTTTTGTTTCCTCCAAAGAGGACAATGAGAAATATTTCTTTAAGGGAGAAGAAGTGAAAACAGGCATGGTGCATCAAGTATATAAATTAACAAGAGGTCTGCATATACGTGGAGTATACATGGGGATATTAATTTGCAATATCATGAAATTTGTTTGATGCAACCCATTTGAGTTATAAAATGAGCACCTGATGGCATCCCTTTAAGTGGACTGGAAATGGTTCATGCGGAATAAATAATTCTGTTTTCTTTCTTCCCTTCATTCGTCACCCCAAAATCAGCGCTGATTACAACATGTTCTTTATTTTGTGGTTCTTTGGTGCTTTGAGCTAGATCTTATCCTCATTCAATGGCATAGTGCATAATTTCCTATTGCATTTTCATAAATCATCTGTGTCATAAACTCATAATATTCTGTATGAATGTTCTGGATGAAGATTTTATCTTTCTGATTGTTTGTTAGATTTTTTATACTGTCTGCTTGCCACTTTTTCTTCTGTGATTTTGATTCAATTCTTTAGTTCATGAGTATCATTAACAGTGTTAAAATATTTTAGTTGCCTTCTTTTTGGAACTTAAAATTCATAATGCCTCTGCTAATTATTTATGGTCTTCTCCAACAGTTATGGTTTTAGCATTTTGACTTCTCTCCATAATTGGGATTGGATGACAATATTGTCAAACTATGGCTGTAGTTTGAGTGGAAACAATTATTGTCTTGTGTACAGTTATTTTGATTTTTTCTTGAGCCATGCAGTCCAGAAATATATTATTGACAAATAAACACTTCATTGTGTTAGTCTAATACAAATGCATGAAAATATATACCATATGTTACAGATGATTTAGTTTTACTTCATTAGTATATGCACATATTTTTTATTAGTGCACTTCTGCACATGAATTTTATAGATATCATTAAAATTATAAAACTTTTGCTATTTTTTCTTTTCTTTTAGTTACAATCTCCGATATTATATCTGTAGCTGATTTAAGGTATGGATGACAATTCAGATCTCGTAATCATTTAATAGTTGCTTAAATGAATCCAATTATAATCGCAGCAGGATGCAAAACTCAATATTGTGAGCATGGCAGTCTCTGCACTTTAAGATGGGGGAAACTTTTATATGGTTAGTTTCTGTTTCTCATAAATAGCCTCTGTACTGACTTTTTTGGATATCAGGTTCGGGTGAAGGCTGCTCTTAACCAGCAATCAAAAACTCGACTTATTGGACCAAACTGTCCTGGCATTATCAAGCCTGGAGAATGTAAAATTGGAATAATGCCTGGATATATTCACAAGCCAGGGCGTATAGGGATTGTATCTCGATCCGGTACCCTAACCTATGAAGCAGTATGAACTTAACTTATCTCATTAAGTTAAAGATCTAGGAAAGAAATATAAGAGCGAATTACTCTTTGTGTTTTAATGGCAGGTTTTTCAGACAACTGCTGTCGGTCTAGGACAGTCAACTTGTGTAGGTATTGGGGGTGACCCGTTCAATGGGACAAATTTTGTTGATTGTGTAACCAGGTTCCTTGAAGATCCTCAAACTGAAGGTAAGCTATTAACAAGTCTGAAGTCATGTCCCATATATATTTATCTAGTTTTATTGAAACCATCTGAGCACCAGATTGTTGTTCAGTATGCTATCCAATATCCATCATATTCACACTTCTTCCTATTCTATTCCATCATATTTACCCTGCACCAGTGGGAACCTTGCACACTGGGCCGCCCTTTTTGTGATATGAAGGTGGATATGAAAGTTTTATGGTCCTCTCACTTCATGATGTTTTGAAGCCCGAATGTGACCATAGGCTGCTGCTACTTTGATTGATTAAGCTGTAACCACGAGAACATACTAACTCATAAAGAATGATAATGGATGATTGTTACTGTCTTCTCTTCATACATGTTTAATGCCCACCTATAATTGATATTTAATGCTATGGATTTCTTTGTTCTTGCACCTGTAATGACCTTGTTCTTAACTATGGACATGTACACAAAGAAGAAAATGTTCATTTTCATTTCTTTGTGTTCTAGTGGGTTTAACGTTGCTTGATGGTTGTGCTGCCATTATTTTCTAAAAGATTGTTATATCATTATATTCTCAATGAATTTTCTCCTGTATTTGCTAAGCCTTTTTTACAACGTGTTTTTGACTATGTATTTCCAACATCTGGATGAAATTTGAATAATTGCCATGTTAACATATGACTGCTTATCCCGCTTTATGATGCTGCTTGCATCATTTGTATTTCAGGTATCGTTCTTATAGGGGAGATTGGAGGAACTGCAGAAGAGGATGCTGCAGTTTTAATACAGGTATATAATGCTGGAAATGCTGTAGATTAAACTTTATAAGAACAATGTAGAATGGAGATATTCATATTGTTTTTTCGGTTCATTATGTTCCTGAACAATATTATGTTATCTTTTAGTATTTCATGTTGCACAACTATATTATATCCAGAGGTCATCAATAAAGAGAGGTAGATGAAGTTATCAGCCATTGGAAAATTTTTCTCCCTTGTTTAAAAACATGGGATAGAAGATAATTATGTTGCTGCTTTATTTGCAACTTTGCACATTTGTGTTCGCATTTGCGTTCTTTTGTTATGACTAATTGTTGGAAATTTGCCTTTTGGTTAACATTGATTTTTTTTTTATTACTTAGTCCAGTCTCATAAGCATTGAGAATTAGTTTGTTTGCAGCATATTTAAAGTATAAGGATATAGGGCTGAAAATGCATCGGATATAGGTATATCCATATTTTTTCAGTGAATATCAATACGGATACAAATATTAAATAGATACCAAAGTTAGTATCCATATTTGTTCTAAATAAATACTGATACGAATTGGATGACAAGCATATCCATATATTTTTGAAGATGATATGGATTCAAGTCAAGTATTAGTTATATCCATATTTTTTTTATCTGAATACAGATGTGAGTTAGATACTGATCAAATATAAATTGGACTTTGAGTGGAATTCAATAATGAAAACTAACATAAATGACATGATCATAAAGGATGGGAACAAAATCCATGATTAAAATTGCTGCAATACACAATAACCGGTTAATGGTTTAAGGCTTAGTTATTGAACCTACACAGAGATTGATTCGGCCTATGATTTGGACACTGATCTAACCAGATTTATATTAAAAATATACTAAAAATTACAAACTATTTAAATAAAATATGTAATATAAAAAGTATTGAAAATTTTATATATTAAATACCACCATTACTGTTTAATTGCAACATAATTAAAAAGAATTATGAATTATCTATTTTAAAGAACTCATAAGAAAAAATATATTCAAAAATAGGAATATGTTGAAGTTATTATTGCTTTTAAATATTTTAAATAAAAGGTTTTGAAAATGTCATAAGAAATAAAATGAAGTTATTCATTTTTCATTTTATATCAAGTGAAAAAAAGGATCATTTTTTTTATGAAAAGAGTTAATTATTCAACTATGAAATATAACAACAAATTTCAAATGACTATATTTTGTAACATGAACAAGTTTTAAATAAGTATAATAAACCATGATAATATAACAAAATTAAATGTTGTCATGTTGGCTAAGTGGCTATTAGCCGGTTAAGTGTCTGTTAATCACATGAGAGGTCTCTAGTTTGATGCCTTATATGGGTGGTATGTAAATGGTTTTTTCTTTGATATAAACGGATTTTATTCTTTACTAATTGGCATACCTTGGAAGAGAACATTTTTTGTGCTTTTTCATGTAACTGTAACCATAACCATAATATCAAGCTTTGCAAGCAGCTTAATATAAAAAGTATTTTCATCGATCTCAGGAGTTCTAGAAGTGAATTAAATGTCTACAAACATTACTCTGTTTGCTGTCATTTTCTGTTGTAATTCTTTCTTGTAGAAATCAAGTCTTAAACCAGACCTTATGATTGCAAGTATATCTATATTGCATAGATTTATTTATCCCCCATCTTCAGCACATTATCCCTACTCATTTAATGTTTTGGGACTAAAGTTCTCTTTGGTCACGAAATGAAAGGTTTGAAATGACTAGTTGGATAGGCATTACTTATTCACATGCCATTGTTGAAAATTATGGCGGTAGAGTATCAAATTGGATTTTGTCGAATATGTTGAATACTTATTTGGTTTTGATCATAAGAATAAAAGTATTATAACAGATTGCGTGAAAAAGCAATGTTAGAGCTAATAAATTATTCCAGAAGTCAGGTAGAAGGTGGTAAGTATTATTAAGAGAAAGTGCGAACAAGCGTGTAGAACTGATTGTCCTTTATGTCTTCTCAACCTGGAGATATCATCTTATAATATGTGGGCAATTTTGTGGATAATGTGGAGGAAGAGCCGCACAAAATGGGGATGCTCATATCAATGGAGATTTGTGAGGCTACTACTATTGAATTTCTTTGTAATTGTAGTAAGCCTCTATGAAGATCGACCATCTTAAGCCTTTATTCTTTAGAAATTATAACTGCTTGTCTAACTAACTGTATTCAGAAAGCTAATGATAGTACATTAGTTGAGGACTTGATGATACGAGAATAAGGTGAATGCATAATTGGAATTGCTGAAAAAGCTTTGCACAATTGCATAAAAATCAACTTGAGCTGGATTGGAGAATTTGAAATGCAGTTATAATTGGAGGACAAACAAACTACATCCTTGCTGTATCTATGACCCAAGATGCCCTAAGGTTTTATTTCGGATCTGTTGTACAAACAGATGGAAAGAACAGCTGGATCTGTTTTCCTTTTTTTTTTTGTTAGGCCAGGGGAGGGGTGGGGTGGGCTTGGGGGTCACATACTGACATTTTGGGAATCAGGGGAGAAAAGCTATCAGATTGTTGTAGAAGGAAAGATGTCCTTTCAGCTTTTAGTGCTTTATATTCATAAAATTACATTAATGTTGCAGGGATTCATATGTTAAATGAGGTGATCTAAACATATATGGTTATAAAGTTTTAGATATTTGGTCATAGATAAATGTTGATAAAACCAAGCACCATATTCTTAAAAATTAGTAGATTCAGGATGCGCCAGATTAAAAGAATCAGAGCAACAGGTGATCTACTGATTGTTAAGCATTCTGAACCATGGAGACTCTGAATTCTTGTTTAAAATGCTTATAAATGATTTAAATTTGAGAAATTGGGCAGATTACATCGGCAAACTGTGTTAGCCAATAGGTTATTTTCTTTATGGAGATGGAATTTATGGTTTGCTGTTACTATAGTTTAACTTAACTGAACGTAACAATTGCACCAGAAATTATTAGTAAGTTTATCGTATTTCAACTTATTTCTTTGTTTATTTTGCTAATGCTTCATATTTTCTCTGCTTCAGAATGTTCCATGCTTCACATTCATTTCTTTCTAAATTGAACAGGAAAGTGGAACTGAGAAGCCTATTGTTGCATTTATTGCTGGACTTACAGCACCACCAGGTCGTCGCATGGGTCATGCTGGAGGTCTGTACCATATCATCTAAAGTTTTTCACATCTCCCCTTTGCAGTACGTATTTGAAGTTATAGAGAGGGCCTTATCTTGCAAAAAAAAAAGGAAAACCCAAAAAACTATCATGTGCATTTTGAACAGGCTGCAAAGATTATTTTTTTTCCTTTTGAGGAGCTCCCTTTTTTTTATCTGGGTTGGGGGGCACTAGTAAAACTTGGTTGGGATACATATGTTCAGAGTCCTCAAATCATGGATACAGGGCAGAGGAGGGGATCGGGTTTGGAATAATTTTGTTAGTGTAACTGCAATTTGTTCAGCTAAATTTTAGAACTTATAAAGATACTGAAAAATAAAAATGAAGAACTTATAGGTTCAGAGTCCTCAAATCATGGATACAGAGCAGAGGAGGGATCGGGTTTGGAATAATTTTGTTAGTGTAACTGCAATTTGTTCAGCTAAGTTTTAGAAATTATAAAGATACTGAAAAATAAAAATGAAGAACTTATAGGAAACATGGATTAGAGGGGTTGAACAGGAAGGTTTTCAGAGCGATGTCACTAGTTTTTAAGATTTCTTGGGTTTTGAAGGTTGTGTTTTAGCATCATCAAAGCTGAGGATTTAAGGTAGCAAAGGGCAAAAGCTACCATTGGAAAGCATTGGTCAGGGAAAAAAGCAGTTCAAATATATTAATGCTATTAACTCTGCCATATAACTAGTTTTCGTTCCATCTACTACAAACTTTTATATGAGCCCTCTGTACGTAAAAGATGCATCTGATAGGAGCAACTCTTAAGCATGCGAAGAGCCTGCTCTTCTTACATTTTCATGCCAACCGCCTAGATGAATATGATATTACATTTTCTGAAGGCATATGTGGATGTATGGTTAGCCTGTTGAAATTTTAGAGTTGTCGGATGTAGTCTTTAAAAACAATTCTTTGTAAACTACACTTTAAAGATGAAAAAATTGCCCTTGGAGGTGCTAATAGATTGTAGGAATGGCTCAAGCATTGTAAGTCATGTTGGTTTAAGTGTCCCCGTAGGCAGGTGGGAAGGCAGATGCTCTTTTTTTTTTTTTATCATCCAGCAACACCGTGCCAATGGATGCCTTAGCTGGTTGAGTGCTCAGCAGAAATTGCTTTTCTGTAGTCAGGCTCCGGTCATGGACTCTTTTCTTATTATACACCTCCCTTTAGCTGAGAAACAATCATTGATCTTCGTTATTATAATCTATCGTCAGGCAGATGACGTTGTTGCTCTTTTCAGATGATTAACGACAAAATTTGGCACAGTGACCTAAGACATTCATGTCATTATTATCTGCTCTAATCCAAGCTATCTACTGCATAATTCTGTTTTGCAACATTACTTGTTTTGAATCCCTGAATTTAACTCTCTTGAAGCTTGATATAATTGGACCAAAATCTCATTACTATTTCTACTCCAGAAGGATTGTCCTATCTGGATCATGGATCGTATGGTTTTGATCGCTAATGGATACTCAACTCATGGTAGCTTTGATCGGCTTTATAAGCTGAATGTGTAATTTTGGTTTCTTGCAGCAATTGTGTCAGGCGGGAAAGGGTACTGCACAGGACAAAATCAAGACCCTCAGAGAAGCAGACGTAACAGTGGTCGAATCCCCGGCCAAGATTGGTGCTGCCATGCTTGATGTTTTCAAACAACGTGGACTTGTAGAATAGGAGGCACTACCATTATAATTCTCCTGGAAACGCCATGAAGTGATTTTTTCCCATTATTGTACTCCTGGAAATGTCAGGAAGTGATCTCTTCAATTTACTACTACTGCTTTGAGTGCGCATTAGCAGCTCATATTTACATCTTCTCGATTTATTTTCCTGTGTTTGCGGGAATTAGTTCTCTTTTCCATCCAAGCAGAGTCTTTTTTTGACAAGTTCCCAATAATTGAACAGAAACCTCTTCAGTGTATACTTTACATGCTTATTGATTTGCAATCCAATCAGCTAATGTTCTATTGGACCTCCATTCGCTTAAGGATCTTCCAATTTATATAAACTATGCTATCTACCATCCACAGCTTATACATATTTCTAGGATAAGATCAAATTGTTTCTCCGCGATCCAACAAGAAAAGGTACAAGAGTTTGCCTTCCTGGAGAGATTCCCTGCATTGGAGTTGCAGAAGAAGCTGAAAAGCACATATTGATCGTCCTGTTCGCCAGAGAATAAAGGCTCTTATCGAAGAATAGTTGTAACGCTGTACACAATTTGTTTAGTCCTGAAGGCCGAAGCCACTTTGATGCTGAGTCAACTACGTTAGGTAGGTGCCGTTGTGAATGACCCTTAACATCGCGAATTTGTGCGAGTTTCTTTTCTAACAAAATACGATTATAATTGTGTGCTTATTCCCGCAATAAATAAATAAATAAATAAATCGCGTGCTCATAGGGTTGCTCCGTCACCGATCTTGCCGAAAGAGCATCACTTTTGCCGGCATCAAGGTGTTGCGTAGTGCACGACACTGCATTTTTGTGCAACCGTTTATCTTTCAATCCTGACATAATGAAAACTTAGATGATGGTCATCACCACCGTCATGCAGCAGGTATCATGACGAATATTTGACATTTTTGTCATCCATCCGAATAAAATAACGTCTATTGGATTGCATGTCAATTCAAAGGTTTACATCTCATTCAGCGTGAACGTGAAAGAAAAAAAAAATCATACTTTTTGACAACAACATATTTTTTGGCTCGTCCCTTGTTGTAAAAAAAAAGGAAAAGGAAAAAGAATCAACCATATTTTCTACTTTTAGAAATCTGAAAAAAAATATAAAAATAGAATTTCTGTTTAACAATGTCAAGCACAGCCTATTTAATAATTTTTAATCTTAATTTCTTACCATAATAGTTCTAGTGATCGATATTACAACTATTTTATTTCTAAAAAAAACATCATCAAGCGCTATTACGATTGTAAATTACCATACTTTTAAAACCAAACTGAACCGGTCCGTTGAATCAATTAGACCATCAACTGGTCCAGCAACTAATCCATATGCTATAGCTAGATTTGAGAGTTCTTGAGGAATAAAAAAAATAATTGAATTAACCTATTAGGGATTTGATTGTTTCAACTTGATCATCCTTTTCACTCTTGCTTCTCTCTCATCCTTGACCTTCTTTCTTGCATCTCCAGCACCAACATGATTATAGATCTCACCATGTTGAAGACTTTTCTTTGTTCTTATCATCTCTTTTAGCATTTCTTCTCCCCCTCTCTCTCTCTCTCTCTTTCTCTCTCATTGTCCCCTTTGTCCCCAAAACTTAGTGAATGACCAACGGGGGGAGGCGATAAGAACCCATCCCCTTCCCTCCTTTTGTAGAAGATTAGAACTTGGTAGTAAGTGAATCCTAATAGAGAGGTAGTAAAATTAAAGGTGCAAAAGCTCTTGGCCTCTCTTCCCTTCTCCATTTCTCTCTCTGCCTTTCTAATGAGCTGACCAAAGATTGGTGGTAGACAGTAGTAGCACGCTAGCAACTGAATTGTCCTAGTTTCGTACAAAAATTACTTTACTTAATAATTAATAATTATAGTTTCTATCTATATATTATTAACTATTTTTATATAAATATTAATAATTAATATTTTATTATATCATCATGATATTATGGTTCAACTCGGATTGACTCGATGATTGAACCGGCGACATGTGACCTAGTCTCTTTTTCTACTTCGATAAATGATCCCAATTCTTAAAACTACTAAATTATGATTTCGGCCCGACCTCTTATCTCGGTTTTTAGGCATGACTTAAAATCTAGGTTTATAACGGGCACCTACATAGCTAAAACTCATTCTCATTGAGTTAAGCTTCTGTCCAACTTGTATCTATAGCTAAAACCATGTGTTTTAGCGCCTAAATTGCAACATATTTCATGTTACAGGATGGTATGGTGGTTTGCATGATCATCATCTATCCAATGGCAAGTCGATAAAGTTCATGACCAAGATTCGAATCTAAAATTTTTGGTTGCTAAGCAGATAATATCACTGTTCCAATGTACCATGTGGACTACTACGTTCGACTACTGAGGCTTGCCCCTTTGTATTTTACCAATAAGATACGGATTTAGTCATTTAAACTGACTTGCAAAGTCTTGTAAGCTGTCATCTTTTTAGTAGTTGTATGCCCCTCGAGCTGTTCGCTCCTGTCCATAACCAAAGCCAACCAAACGAGTCTTTTTTTTCCTACCAACAATTGTTTATTTAACCATAAAGAATAACTTGGTAACCCGGCAATCCCAAAGGCCAACTAGAGTGCGTCCGCATGTACTTGATTCCGAACTTTTCTCCCACGCCTGGAAGGCCTCATCCAAATTTCTAAGGCGTCTCTGACTTTGCTTCTCCAACGGCTCCCACCTTTCAAAATTCGAATATCCCCATTATCAGAAGCTCGGAGCCAGAAGTTTGGTTCCATGGCTTTAATTATGCCCGTCTCTGCTAATTATCTCAAAGGCATCTATTATTTTCTAATCAATCCTCCAATTGATTTTTTCTGGAAACTTTTAAAAAATAATTGCTACATCTTTCATTATTGTAATATCACGATGGAAAATAATAAGCAGTCTGGTAATTTGAATATCTCTTGTATTTTTAATGAGAAAAATATGGTTTGGATCTGCATGAAGATTTTTTTTGCATCCAATAACCTGAAACATGTATGGCAAAAAAATGATTTTCATTTATATTGCCGTTACAATGGAATGATGGCTAGCTGCATTACAAAGCAGAGCTCCATGCTCAAGTATCCCACTTCTATAAGGATTACTTTTGCAGATATAAGAGTGGTCTGATGAGAATAGTAGTTTTAGTCAATTTTTTTAATAAAAAGTATTGTTCTCAAGATCAGAGTGCATTTAAACAACAAAAATTTTAAGAGAAATATTATGGGATATTATCACCTTAGACCTTCCTTCCTCAAATGGTTGTATAATAAAAGTATTCAAATAGGATGATTGCAGCCTTCCATTCTGCTGCTTCTTTTGACGAGCGTCGCGTATTCCGATTTTATCTTAACGGCCTTTAATTTAAATCATGCAAAGGCAGGCCCTTACCAGGATATCTAATTTTGCTAGGGAGCTGTACGCAAAAAGCACAATTCATTGCGGAGCACGTGATGTTTCATAGTGTCACGTGCTCTTCTCGGCTTAATTGAAGGAACACCGATCGGACAGCCGAGATGTACCTGGCCAGATCCAACGGCTGTAGTAGCCAGATCGCTGTCCAGGCCGACCGCTCGTTTGGTCGATGACGTCAGCCTCAGGTCTTCCGATTTCCCCTCTTTCCTTCTCTTTTTCTCCCCGCATCTCTCCCTCTCTCTCTCTCTTATTCTACAATAATTAGGGTTCCGATAATAATAAAGGCGGAAAACAAAAGAGGAATTAGCGTTGGAGTAGAAAAAGGCGACGTCCAGCACGAGATATTTTTCCCCTAGTCTTGTCCTCGCCGGATTCGGTCTTCTCCTCTCTCTTTGAAAAGCTTCTGGGGTTTCTTTCCGTGGCTCCCAATCTCTCGCTTCCCTTCCAAGGAATCGATCCTAGGGTTTCTCCTGCCCCTCTCCAGGTCTTTCTCTAATCTTGGTTTTCTTTTTTATTTTTTCGTCTCTTTCTCTTTCTAAAACCGTGCTTTGGTTTAGATCAAGGCTTTTCGTCTTTGGCTTTTGTGGATTTGTTGCGTTTTTTTTGTGTTTTCTGGGGATTTTGAAACCCTCATCGGAGGGAAAATTGTTTATTTTTTATTTTGTGTTTGGTCTAGGGTGGATGATCCCGTTGCTCGGATTTCTCTAGATCTGCTGTAATTCTGCTGGATTGAGGCTGTCGTTAGGGTTTAGATTGATTTTCTGAATTATGCGAACCTCATGGGCTGATTCGGTCGCGGAAGCCGAGAGCTCGGCGGCCGCCACTGGTGCTTCTTCTGCTGTCAACGCCACCGCTGCTGCTCCTCGTTCCACTCGCAGTACCTACGTCCCTCCTCATCTCCGCAACCGCCCGTCGTCTTCTGAGCCCCCGGCCCCCGCTCCCGCCGAGGCCCCCGCGGCTGCCGTGCGGCCCGTCCGGGTATGGTGGTCCTTCTGGCGGGAGCCGCTGGGTGGAAGTCCTGTCCGTGACGCGGGCCGCGCCCTGGATTGGTGGAGGCCGTGGAGGGGGTGGTTGGAACTCCAGAGTTGGCGGATGGGATCGAAGGGAGTCGGTGAGGTGAATCCTTTTGCAAATGATGAGGAAACAACTGAGGATGGCATTTGATGGCCCGGAGAATACGGGGCATCAATTTTGATGCATACGAGGACATCCCTGTTGAAACGAGTGGTGACAATGTACCACCACCTGTGGGCACATTTGCTGAGGATTGATTTAGGGCAAGAGCTGAATGAGAACATAAGGAGGTGCAAGTAGTGAAGCCGACACCAGTCCAGCGCCATGCATCCCGATCTCCCTTGCAGGCCGGGACCTGATGGCCTGTGCCCAGACAGGGCTCAGGAAAGACCGCAGCTTTCTGTTCCCCATAATAGTGGATCATGAGGGGCAACCTGCTCAGAGGCCACGTGGTATGAGGACGGTTTACCCACTCGCCACTGATTTTATCACCCCACCAGGGAGCTTTCAGTCCAAGTATGTTTTTGTATTTTAGTGTTCCAACGTGGGAATACCCGTTTCTATTTGCTGGTCTTGATGATTTCATTTTTCCTTTTTCCATTTGTTTTGGTGTTTATATTTTGTGCTTTGTGTTCTAGATACATGAGGAGGCTAGAAAGTTTGCCTACCAGACTGGAGTTAGGGTTGTTGTTGCTTATGGAGGAGCGCCAATCAATCAGCAGGTTATTATTTTCACATTTGGGTTTTGATTTTTAGTTTTTTTACTTTGTTGTTTGTTGTGAACCTGTAAGTACATTTCCATTTACCAGCTTATTGTCCGGGACATTGTGGCTGGTTCTATATGGAGTTTGACTGATGTCAGATGGTTGGTAGTAGGAGTTTCTGCTTCTTGCCTATTGGCACTGTAATAAATCCATCTCCATGGGGTAACCATTGAGCAGGCTGTGGTCAATGGATGCATGCATATATGCATACACCAGCATATGCATATATGGTGATAGACATAGTTTGATTTTTGTTTAGCTTCAAAGTATCGTCCGTGTCCTGCACGGTTGCACTGAAGATTTTCTTTCCTCTTCATGAATGGGTGGTTTGGTTTCAACTTGAACTGTTATGGGAACAAAAAGGCTTCCTGATCTACTAAACTTCTACTTACTATTATCTTTTGCTTTGGAGGGATATTACTCCCTAGGTTGCTTAGACACTTAATGTCGTGATTATCCACGATATTGAAATATGTAATTGCTACATATTATGAAGTTGTGTTATTATGACCTGGATCATGATTATTGGTGTCTCATTTATGCTGTCTTAGGGGGCAGGCTTCCGTATTTGGCTTAAAATTGCAAAGTTCCATACTTTGATATGAACCACTTGCATTCCTATGTCATAGTTATTAGTAGTTAAGAATCAATAAAACATTGTCAATCTGAGAAAGTGGATTTTACTTTTTGCCCCTCATCTTTATGGAATTTTCTTATCATATATAAACATGCATACTTCAATCTATGCAGAAGATTGTCAATAGGGCCATGGAACCCAGTGTGGGTTCCTAGGCTTCTACAATGGACTGCGCAGCAACCTAGGTGGTCTTTGCTTTCCTTTTTGAGCAAAGCGGGCAAGAAAATGAGAAGAAAAGATGAAGGAGAAGAAAGGATCGAAGAAAAGGAGACGATGAAAAATTGAAAATGCAAAGTGAAGAGAAACAAAAAGGAAGAAAGATAGAAGCTAATACATCAAAACTTGAAAAGATAATTATATCTTGGTTAGGATAAAGATGCTTGAAGGGATCGAAGAAGGGGAGAATAAAATAGAAATTGATTAAATTTGGAATAAAGAATTTACTTATGAAAAACAGAAAGAAGAGAAATAAGGGGAGGAGAAAGAATATGATAAACCGCGGAAGAAAAGAATTGCTTAGTAAAATTTGAAGGAAAAAGTGGAAGAGAAAGAAGAATAGGAAGAAGATAAAGGAAAAGACACGAGAAACAAATAGGAGGAAATGGGCAGGGGGGAAGAGAAGAGAGAGTGGAAGAGAGGAAAAAAGTGGAGGAAGAAGGAGAAGGTTAGCTGTTGTAGATAGGTGGCCAATATAGACCTCCGAGGGTCTGTGATAGGTGGGACAGTTTACCCTCTTCTGTTAGGCAAGTTAGTGAGCAAGGGCATGTCCATGTGATTGTATAATGTGATTGTTGTGCATCAAGTGGTTGATATACAAGTTATAGCTGGCATTTGTTGTTAAATTAGTTTATATATATTGACACACAAACTTAGTGCAAGTAATGTGAATAGCTAATAAGCATCTTAAATTGTAGGTTAGTATAACATATGCTTGTTATTTGTATAGCTCATATCATTTAGTGATATGAGCAGCCATCTGGTCTTTAGACTGGTGACTAATGCAACCATGTGTTAGCTAGGTTCTAAAAGATTTGAGGTTGTTGCTCCACCTTTCATAAAGCACATCAGTCATTGCCCAGGTGGTTGTCTTAGATGCCCTAGTAAGCAGCCTAAATGGTCGTTTTTTGACAACAACATGCATGCATGAATGTAGAAGTTACTTTTATGTTTCACCTTACATGCATGCAGTCGCCACTCAGGTAGTTAGCCTTGCTTAATTGCCCTAGTAAATAGCCAAAATGGTCACTTTTGGCAGCAATATGCATGCATGAATGTAGAAGTTACCTTTACATTCATCTTACATGCATGAGAAGTTCTACAAATATTTGTGCATAGTGTGGTTGATAGTCTAACACTCAGCTAGCATCTTGTACTATGGCAAAAATGGGCTAGATCTTATGTCAGGCCTTTTTGTAGAACGCGTAGATATGACAGGGCTTTTTGTAGAGAGAGGAGTGATAAAAGAGATTTATAAGGAGAAATATGTGTAAAGAGAGTTGAAGAGGCAAACAATCTGTAGGATGTGAGAATTTTGTGGTGAGAACTGCACTGGAGTCTGAGGTGTTTTCAGTTGACATAGATATATAGTAGACATGATGTTGACAAATGATGAGATGTGAAAGATTCAAGGAAAGTTGAATATCGAGATGATTTAAATATTCGGATCATGACCCAAATGATTCGAAGTGGGATCATTTTAAATCCCTATGAAGCGTAGTTGAGAGATGCTTGGATTCAACATTTGCAATAAATGATGGACTATATGCGAGTATTGAGTACCAATTGATGTCAGCCACATGAGATGTAGATTGAGATTCCTATTTCTTAAAGTAACATATGGAGAACAAATTAATTTGATGGAGAGTAGGAGGGATTGATGGTCCTTAGGTTTGCATTTTTATGTAGGCAGTTCTTGTTATTGCTAGAGTTCTGAAAAGACACGGTGGAGCTGGCTTCACATTCTTTTTTAAATAACTTTTATGAGTATGGTCATAATTTTTTATACCCCTTACCGCTACTAGATGTATTGTATATATTACTATGAGGCTGACTTCAGTGCTAATGCTTTTGTTACATGGTCCTTAAACACTAAGTCTCTTGGATGTTGGTTCAAGTATTGTTCGTATGCTTTGATTTCTTCCAGCTCAGTTATGATTGGGTTGCACACCAGTATGCTTTTGGGTATAAGTAATTATGTGCATATCTTGAGTTTGAGTTTTATGTTAGCAATTTGGGAGTGAATACAAATTGATTTTTGCCAAATATATTTATTATATATGTGAATGTTATAAAGTAGATGGCTGCTGGTCAGCTTCAATGAGTATAGTCCCATCTTATGCATATTATTATACGTATTTATCCTTGGCTTTATCTGTGTTAGAGAGCGAGAAAACAAGATAATTAACTCTATGAAAATGAAAATCTATTTATCAGTTCACATAACCATATAAGTTCAATGGTGAAAGCCTAATTTGAAAACACTTCATCAACTAATGAAATCAGCGACCATCCATTGGATGCTTATTTTCTTGAAGTTAGTCACGTGCATGAGATGTCGCATATAGATAATTACATTATAACTAATGAAACATCTGCCTTTGATGATATTCCAAGTGACAGTTGAGACATATCTAGTTGTTGCAACAGATCCATGAAAATTTGACAATTTTGAGCCAAATCATGTATTCTATAAATGATGACCATTTAACAAGCGTTTTTGCTGTATGTTTTATTTTTGTTATATGTGTTAGTTGTAAAATGGGTTTAAAGATTGCAAAGAATGTGAATGCATGTTACACTTTGATAGAGCTGGTATTTGGAGGGAACTGCTAGTAGTTCAGCAGTTTTTTGAAGGCTTCAAAGAGGAGGGCAAAAGAACATCAATAGTTTGCCTGTTCTGCTTTTATTCCTCTTACTTTTCTATCTCCTTCCCATCATTGGAATGAAGATTTTTTTTTTAAAGGTAAATGGGGTGAGTTTTGAAGAGATGCATATAATTTGGGCAAATTTTTAAGTTTTAATCATACCATACTAAGCCTGGGGTACCTTTAGGTTGGAATAGGTGGGTGACATGTCTTTGTGCTGGACTATGTTGAGTGGAGGTTGGGAGTCTTGGAGATGTGGATGTTTCTTTCCCCTATAACTTTGCCCTTAAAAAGACACAGCCACCCAAGGCTTGCAAACTTGTTTGGCTAACATACATATGATAGATTATCTATAGAGTTTCAGCAATCTGAATTTTTAGAGGACTAGTAGGGGCTTGGAACTGAGAGCACGACTTCCATTTGAAAGAGGTGCAGATATTCCAGAAAGCTAGACTCTGGTTAGAAGGGGCAAATCCCATCTTGGAAAATAAATGGTTATAAATTTATCGAAATATAAATTTATGATCCTAGCAAGGTGCACATGGAAAATACATGAGTATAACATTTTTAAAACAAATGGTTATATGAGTTGTGGTAATCACTTGCTGCTGTTGAAGCTATTAGGTTTGCTGATAAGCAGAGGGAGATTTGTAGAATTGCGTATAGATGTCATATGGGTTAAGGTCGCTTGTGCTAAAAGCCTGAAGGTAGTTCCAACTTGCTTATCTTTTTATAGTTTATTATTTCTTCACATACATTTACCATGCTGATGACTAGGGGTGCAATCGAGCTGAGCCGAGTCGAGTAGCTAGAGCCACAAGCTTGACTCGATTTATAATATTTGGGCTTGAAACTTGACTCGAGATTGATCAACCCTAATATCGAAGCTCGAACTTGACTCAATCAAAACAAAGCAATACTCGAGGGTTGACTCGACTCGACTCGAAAATCAATTGAGCCATTTTTGAGCTCGAGTTCAAGCCTTCCTCATAATGAAAAATATAATTAAAAGTCAAGAGTTGGGTCAGATTAAAAGGAATATAAATATTATATTTTTAAATATTAAATTAATAATATATTATAAATAAGATATAATAATATTAAAAAATATATATGCTCGACTAGGCTTGTGAGCTTTTGAGTCAAGTATTTTGCTATTCAAGCTCCACTCGAAAAATTGTTTGAGCTTCTCGAGCTCGGTAATAGTCGGGTTGAGTCAAGCTTGGACCCCAGTTGGGCTCAAGTAGCTTGCAAGCTGCTCGGCTCATTTGCGCCGCCTACTGAGGACAGACTAAAATTAACGGTTTTAGTGAATAAGCAGCAGTTAATTGTTAAAAATAGTTAAAGTAGGATTTGAACGTTTAGTAACTTTTTGTCTTGTAACTGGAACAAGCAAAGCATGTCTTGAAAAATGTGGTGGCTTCCATCAAGCTTTTTCTCACTTTTATTTGATTTAATCTTCTAGACCAAGTTCTGCACTTGTGCTTGCTTTTCTTATTGGGCTTTTGACGCAGTTTATTGCTAACAAAATCTTTGTGAAAGATCTCTATATTCCCTTTTTGTTCTGGTTAATGATGTTCATGATATTATTAGATGCATTATGATATTTATTTCATAAGACCTGTATCTACAATACTTGTTCCTTTTTTTTTTTTTAATATATTTGATCAACTAGCATGCTTGATAAAAAGGCCTGTTGAAATCTTGGTTTATTGTTTGAAGTGTGGTTAACTCCTCTTATCTTTGGTGTCTGCTCCAACATTGGTCAAGGGTTTATGATGGTATTAGATGAATAACCTTTCTGCTTGAGAATTTGCATAGCCAATCCTCTATTGGTTTTTCTTTATTGATACATTCAATTAGGCCTGACTAGATAAAGAAAACTGGTCTTTGGAATCTTCATATATTGTTGTGAGTGTACTGTTTTTTGTGTGCATACTATTATGCCTTCTTACTGATTACAGTGCGTGTATCTTGGCAGTTGCGGGATCTGGAGAGGGGTGTTGACATTCTTGTGGCAACTCCTGGCCGTTTGGTAGATTTGTTGGAGAGGGCTAGAGTTTCATTACAGATGATTAGATATTTGGCCTTAGATGAAGCCGATAGAATGCTTGACATGGGGTTTTGAGCCACAGATTCGAAGAATTGTTGAACAAATGGACATGCCCCCACGAGGCATAAGGCAGACGATGCTGTTCAGCGCCACATTTCCTAAAGAGATACAGGTTGGTTCCATCATGTATGGAACATTCTTATTTTTATGTATGTTTTGGAATCTGCCAGTTGTCTGCTATTTTGTGTGTTAATGTTTTTATGCTGGGTGGTCCATTTTTATTTTGGATATAACTTAACATAAATTGCCTTAGGTATATATTTGTCTTGATTGTGGTTTCTTAATTTCAGATGGTAAGCATGACAGGTTAAGAAATCTTTGTTGGAGTCATCATAAATCTTTTATAACAGAGCTGTGCATCTATTATTCGTGCATATGAACTTGTGCTTCCTATTGTGAACTATATGGGAAGTGACATATGTTAATTTATGCATGATTGCTAATTTTCTATGGTTGTGGCACTGTAGATACTTGATCTGGAAAGGGCATTAGAAATTGCCACCATCCAATCCTAATGATTGATGCACTCTTTTTTTATTTGGTTTTCTATTATTTTTTTTTGTTGCTAACACCTTATGATCACTGGTATGTAGTAGAGTAATATATTCAGTCTTCTTGAGACAAGAATTAATCTAGAAATCTAAACAAGAAGTTGGAGGGACATGTCAAAAAGGTGAATAAGAAACATGACAACTGGAAAGTGTTGATATTATATTGACTGACAATTATTTAAGCTAATATTTCAGATGGTCATTTTATCAGAAATATTTAAGATTTGGTTTAACATGAGAAAACTGCTTATGATATAATATGATTGGGGTGACCTTATGATATTATGATGCTTGATGAAAGTAGGGATGAGAGGGTATAGACTATAGACAAAATACCTGAACTGTGCATCTTATCCCAATGTACTGTGTTGTTGACACAACAAGATATGGGTTGGGGTATGGGATTGGTGTCTGGCAGAAGCATTATGATTGGACTTGGCTTTGATGAATCCCAACCATGGAAAGTGCCGTGCAATCCACTGAGAGAGGGGGGGGGGTCACATAAAGAGTACCGAAGGAAAGTGGGGTGTGGGGCACCTACATGGGTTGAGGCTGTCTCATGGACTCAGGTGGAGGACACCAAGAGTGGACAACGGATGCTTGGGGGAGGGTGGAGGCGATGGAGGCCGTAATAGGTGCAACATTAGATAAGGAGAATGGGATTGAGGTTATGGTGGGTTCAGATTAGGCTGTTGGCATGTGCGATGCATATGGTCTATCAGGGGAAGAGAATTGATGAACGGTTGTGATCTCATCAAGCATTATTTGATTTTTCAATCAGCAAACTGACTTCTGGTTCTTAACTTGTACTTTTATCAAGAATTATTTGATGGACGGTTGTTATTTTTAAAGAAAAGTAACTTAACCAGGTTGCTTGTTTTGATGTTCATTTAATATATGGTTCATGGCTTGGGTTAAAAACAAGACGTAAGTGTGTTCAAAAAACAGAAGCGAGTGTGAATAAATGTGTATAAGAAAAGGCACAAGTGTGTATTAAATAGGCTATAATGATTAAAAGTTGAATGAAATAATGCAAGGCCGACAGACTTAGGTCATGTACGGCATTTCTTCACACCTACACTGATTTTTTGGAGCCTTAGCTGGTCCTTGTATTCTAAGATTTGATGATAACAAGGATGCAGACCCAACACCTGTACTTTGAACCTGTGCCAACACGAGGAATGGTGGAATGAAGAGGCGATGATAAAATCCAGAGCAGGTGTAGGGAAGCTTGCATTATCTGATAGCTTGTGGTGCTCGTTGTGCAGTTTCTAAAGTTTGGAGAAAAAAAAAATTTAGGCAAATAGATATGCTTTTTATATGTTGTATGTTTTAGAGTGTTTGGTTTTCTATGTTACCTGTAATCTGGTTACCGTATGTTGTCTTGGCAATCTGTCTTCTCATTTTCTTTGCATGTTGTTCGAAGTATTTAATGGGAAATTTTCTGACATGTATGGGCACTAACAAATTTATAACTTTTGTATGCAGAGATTGGCTTCTGATTTCCTTTCCACCTACATCTTTCTTGCTGTTGGAAGGGTTGGTTCTAGTACTGATTTGATTGTTCAGAGAGTTGAATATGTTCTTGAATCGGACAAAAGAAGCCACCTTATGGACCTTCTTCATGCCCAAAGAGCTAATGGTGCTCATGGAAAGGTCATACCCGCTTAAAAACTCATCTTTCTAGTGGTTTTCTTCTTCACCCCTAGGGGTGGCTCCATTTACTTTAAGTTACTGGATTTTTGTAACATTTTCTTGCTTGCTTAATTATATGGTAATATCATTTTGATCAGGTAATTACCATGGTTACTGATACCATTACTTTGATCCCTGCAGCAAGCTTTGACTTTGGTCTTTGTAGAGACAAAGAAGGGAGCTGATTCACTGGAACACTGGTTGTGTATGAATGGATTTCCTGCAACCACCATTCATGGGGATAGAACACAGCAGGTAGGCAAATGGGCAATTTATCACGTATATCTTTGATGATATTTGAAAATTGTCCAACTTTCATTTTTTTTTTCCACCTAACTTATTTGTTCTACATCTGTCATTATGGAAGTGGTCTTTGGCGCTCATGATGCCTGTTCTATTTTCACTCTGGATGGTTTATAAAATGTTATGTTCAACTTCGCATAGAACATTACTTTTCTCCTTTTTATTTTCATAATTAATGAATATCTTTGTTAAATAGATGAGAAACCCACTACAACGAAACTGTTTGTTAGATGACTCGCTGGGTTTGACTGTTGTTATACAAGCCATTTGTCTGTTGTTTTCTGGAGGTTGCAAATCTGATGTAGCCCTAGGGTTTGGAGTTAGGACTGCTCAATGAGGGTTCTGGAGTTCCATGAAGAGGATCAAATAAATTTTGTACTAAATCTGAGTGATGTTCTGATGTCTGCAAGTGACATTTCGAATTTTAAGTATGAAAATCTGTAGTTCTAGGGTTCTGAGTGCTTTCTGTGGTGCGTATGGGTTTAAATAAACGCTAGGGTTGCTGTCAAGTAATTTCTGGGCACAAGAAGCAATTATTTTTGTGCAGAAATCAATAAACCATGGTCAGTAAGGGTGTAAACTGACGTTGGACAGCACGAGATAATATAAATCTGAAATGGATGAGCATTATGAAATAAACATAGCAAATCAACATAAATGTGTCTTAGCAAGTAACACTACAGGGTGATTTCAGACAGAAGAAAAGGAGGAAGAAGATTTATAGAGAAAGCGAGGAGGAAAATGCTGCGAAGACTCTGGAATAGTCTGCAGTATTGCCCCTTATTTTTTTGTTTCCAACTTTCAAAATCAAATTACCTTTCTATCAAAAAAATAAAATTCCCTTGCATGAGCAAACCCTTTAAACAAAAAATAACAGAGCTCTTACTTTATTTCCTAGAATGCCCTCATGAGATGGCTTGGCATATACAATAGGAAAGAAGAGACTTTTCAGTATGTCTTTATGAAATAATCAGTATAAGAGATGTGATTTTCTTTGGAATTGAAATTGAAGATGAAAATATCGAGGAATTATTACATATTTCTGAGGAAAATATATGGCTTTTTTATGGATTAAATAATATGGAATAATTTAATGAATATCATTGGAGTTTCTCGTTCTTTGTCATTGCAAGGAGTTATTATTTTCAATTATGTTTTATCCTAAAGATCCTGTATATGCAAGAAGTAACTTCCTAAGCAGGAAGGTGTTGCTATTCATTTTCTCTAGTAACTTGGTAATGCTATTCATTGAAAATGGTTGTGGACTTCACTTATCATGAAGCTGGCAACAAAACGCGCAGGATTTCTTGGTTTCCGTAAATCTGCATTTTGTTTATTAATAGATAGATATAACTTATTTTAGGCTGAAGAGATGCAGACTTAATTTTCTCATTTATGAGAGATGTTGTAAGAATAAAATATGACAGGGTTAAGAAATTGTTATTACAAGCTGTCTGCTAACAAGGTTGGATTTGTGCCTTCTGGTTTCTTTTTTAGAGGTGAGTGCCTTCTGGTTTCTGACATATTGAAGTAGCCAATTTGAGGACTTCGAATCAAGGGACTAGAAAGATTTAATGTCTTTATATATATCAGTCTGCTTCACAAGGTTGGATTTGTGCCTTTAGGTTTCTTTTTTAGAGGTGAGTGCCTTCTGGTTTCTGACATATTGAAGTAGCCAATTTGAGGACTTCGAATCAAGTGACTAGAAAGATTTAATGTCTTTATATATATCAGTCTGCTTCTTGTGTATGGCTGGTTGCATCTATAACTGAGCTTCAAACTGAAGTCTGTTAGGATACCTGGCTCCTTTGCGAGACTGTAGCTCAAGTCATTGGAACAAGTGTTCATTGGTCTGCTATGCCAAGGGATTAATTGCAAATCAGAGTGGATGGTTTTAGCTGCATATTAAATTTATTTCTTGTCATTTGGCCAAATATTATTAAAATTGATTGTGTTACCGTTGCTTAGCAGTTGAAACTGGACAAGTGGCTTTGGTAAATTGTATATAAGTTGTCGATGATGTTAGAATCATCAAGGAATTTATGGTAATCTTCATGATCAGCCAATACTTTAAAGGTTTGATGGTGGAAGACACTCTTCATTGGAGGATTAAAACTAAAGGCTGAACTAAGGCTAACAGCTTTTCTGCATAAGCCTGATTAAATATCTTCTTTTCAAGTGATACATGCCTCAGCCATTCTTTTTTTTTTTATCTTTTTTTTTTACATTTTGTTCTAATATATGATGGTTGTGTCCATTTTTTTTATTCTTGTATCATTTATCATTTGTAAAGAAATGCATTAAGGGTTTTGTCTTGCTCTTTATAGTTTAGTTTTGGCTATTTGCTCTTCTCCAGGAAATCCTTATTGTTTGCTTTGTTTTTCTGTGTTTGCTTTTGTGATTAAACTAGTCTTTAGGCTCATTCGAGCCTCTACCAGTCTGAAGCTTACCTATTCATAAAGAGTTCTTAAAAAAATGTTGCTTTTGGTGTGCCATTTTCAATTGACAGATTTAGGCACCTACTACAAAATAATGAGCTCTATACTGTCTCAATTGCATGTTTTTTTGGTAATCTATTATGAGGAAGTTTTGAAGTAAAAAAAAAATGTCTGCTTCGTTTATTTTTCTCA